>NC_088300.1:67272929-67572929 GCF_032854445.1 Liolophura sinensis
GCTGGAGGGTCAGCTTCTTCCTCCAGATCTATCCGCTGGAACTCATCAATTGTCAGTTCGCTTGAGGCCGTGTTACCAAACTCTGTCAGCCTGCGGCAAACAACAACAGCAATGTGTGTCCACAACCAAACAAAAACATTCATAATTTTGTCAAAAATGGAGGAAATGTCCCATACTCAAACTTGATCTTTAACTTGTTTTCGTGAAACAAATTTTCAACTGAGAATAAGCTAGAAAACTTTCTAGGCTCATTAAAAACCTACCATAATTTTGGAAGAAACAAACAACACAGTTCAAAACTCAAAGTTCAAGACCTGTAATTTGTTATTGTGAAGCCACATACATGGAGAAATTAAAAAAGAGTGAAGCCTCATACATGGAGCAATTAGAACAGTGTGAAGCCTCATACATGGAGCAATTAGAAAAGTGTGAAGCCACAAACATGGAGCAATTAGAAAAGTGTGAAGCCTCATACATGGAGCAATTAGAAACAGTGTGAAGCCACAAACATGGAGCAATTAGAAAAGTGTGAAGCATCATACATGGAGCAATTAGAAAAGAGTGAAGCCTCATACATGGAGCAATTAGAAAAGTGTGAAGCCACAAACATGGAGCAATTAGAAAAGTGTGAAGCATCATACATGGAGCAATCCGAAAAGAGTGAAGCCTCATACATGGAGCAATTAGAAAAGTGTGAAGCCACAAACATGGAGCAATTAGAAAAGTGTGAAGCCTCATACATGGAGCAATTAGAAAAGTGTGAAGCCACAAACATGGAGCAATTAGAAAAGTGTGAAGCATCATACATGCAGCAATTAGAAAAGTGTCCTGAAAATTGTTAACATCAAAAACATGATAAAAACTAAAATAGGTTCATTTAAAATGGATGGAACCGTCTGAAATTCGAAAAAGCAATATGTAACACGTCACACTGAAGCCAAAGACCATTGAAAGAAATGCAGGACTGACTGTCAGGCTGACAGACAAAGGGTAAAGCTATAATCTGTCTCAGGTAGGGAAGTATTGTAAAAAATGTACAACAATCATCTTGCTTGATATAGTAAGCTTGATTTCTTTAACTATTCGGTATAGTAGGCTTGATTTCATTAACTATCCAGTATAGTAGGCTTCATTTCATTAATTACCAGTATAGTAGGCTTCATTTTATTAACTATCTGGTATAGTAGGCTTCGTTTCATTAACTATCCAGTACAGTAGGCTTCATTTCATTAACTATCCAGCCATAACACCAAAAAAAAAATAAGAAAAATTTATCCCAGGATATCCCTGAAAAGACCAAAAGGCACATACAGGAGTCCCAATAATCATGGATTGATTACCTTTCAAATAGGGTCAATGATATGGCAGACCAGGGCAGACAGACAGAAGGTTTGAAGAGTTAAAAAAGAACAAAAAATCTTCAAGTTGAAAGATAAAATACCTTTTCCTGATAGTTGTTTCACACACCCTTACAACTTTGATGATGTCTTTCATTTTACGGCAAAAAGTCATGGATTCTGCAGCAACCAAGAGAGCTAGAAAAGAAACAAAATCCTTTCAGTTAACTTAGTACAGAAATGAGACCAAATTAAATTGGAGCAAATTATAACTTTCATAACTGTTCTGTCCAATTATTGCACATTTATTATACTGTAACACACAAATGAAATCACCTAATATGTGCAAGTTTATTTCATTACAAATATCTTCTGTGACAGGATAAACATAAAAATATTCATTAGATGGATGTAAGCAATGGTCTGACGTAAAATCATATATGTGGGATGGTCTGCCAGCAACATGTGGATGGTCGTGGGTTCCCCTGGGCACTGCCCGGTTTCCACCCACCCATAATGCTGGCAGCCATCATATAAGTGAAATATTTTCTTGAGCACGTCTTAAAACACCAATCAAATAAATAAATAAATTTAGTGAATTTTGTGTTTTAGAACGCATTCAAGAATATTTCACTCTGAGGTAACATGGCAGAGGCCAGGAGAATCCCTCGACCATACGCAGGTTTCTGCAACTTCATTATTTAGGGGTACAATCGTCTGCAGTAGCAGCTATGCTTTTGCCAACCAGGGGGTCTGAATTATCTTTACTGTTTGCTTGGTGACTGGGGTTTAACACCACATTCAACATTACTTCGGTCACATCACAGTGGAAACGTTTCCTTGAAGCAGGTTAGGCCTGATGCTGACATGTTTATAGCGCTGCCTCACTGATTCACCATGCCAAAGGACACCAGACAAGACACCTTAACCAGTCACATTATACTGACACCAGAAAAGAAACCTTAACCAGTCACATTAGACTGACACCAGACAAAACACCTTAACCAGTCACATTATACTTACACCAAACAAGAGACCTTAACCAGTCACATTATATGGACACCAGACAAGACACCCTAACCTGTCACATTATACTGACACTGAGCTGACCAGCGCTTAGCACATTCTTTTCATAATGTACTTTATGTGACAGCAGTGTGCTCTCAACTGTGACCAAAGTATCAACTTGAGCCTATAATCACCTATATCTGGTATTAGCCAGAATGCCTTTGCTCAGGATTTTTGAAAGCGCACTGAATATTAGACCAGTTGACTTCTGAAGTACATTACACAAGTTTTGCCTTGTGTGAGGCTCTTAGTCATGGAACAACCTGTATTAGACATAGCTCGAACTTAGTCTTACATGTATACATATTTACAGCTCTGTAAATCCAACGTTCCAATGCATGAATCTTTGGATGAAAACATTTATAAACTTTGAACTAAAAAATTTAATAATTCCATATTCCAAAATTATTTTTAGTCATTTTTTGGTATATAATATATGGAAGTTAAGACTAATTTTGTGCTTAAGTACACTTAGACCTCCTTCCAGATCCCAAACCCTGTAAATTCATGATTTTTTGTTATGTCTTCTTCCCTTTCCATAAAATCTGCCTTAAAGAGAGACAGATTCGTTTCCGATTGGCTGGTTTTAGAGACAGGCAAGTGTAGGCTATGTCTAGCCTATTAAAGCTGAATTTCAGCTCTGATGCCATTTAATCCAGGAAAACCTATCTCAGGATCGATTCTGTATCAAGTTGAAGAAAATAAAACAAGATACTATACAAGGAAAAGTGTGCTTTTAAGGAACGTAAAGTTTTTCAGTTTTTGAGCCATATTTTGTGTTTTTTCACAGCCCCTCTATTTTATGTAAACTTTCTGTCAATGGTTGGAAATATTTGGAAATGAAGTCATCCATGAACATTTTCCAGCAGAGTTATTTGACAGCTATCGTTGTTTACGGCACCACAGCATGGTATTTAATTTCTCGACTGATTGCTGGGGCCTTAAAAAAACTGCAGTTTTATGCCCCTAGAACAAAACTGATAAACTTTTTTGTACTGTTATGTTCGGCCACATCATATAATAGGCATTAATAATTAAAAAATAAACACTTCATGAATCCCTGTAAGTGATTACTGACCTGCTCCACAGAGACCTGAAGGTCGTCTTCCCGTGTGAATCCAGTCCCTCTTCATCCTCTGTACCAACCGCATGGCTGTCATCGACACCTCATGAGTCTTATCCTCAAACTCTAGTTTATGCGCAAACCGTGGAATGTATAAACATGGATCTGAAATGAACGAAGTCAAACTTACATGAGAATAATCAGTTTAATAGTCATTTGGTATGTAGCATGCTGGCTGTCAAAGATGATGAGAAATACTAAAATGAAAAATTAGAATGACATTTCACCAAACAGCTTTGTTTCTTTTAGTCATATATATGATTGAAAGTGGCATGGCAAGGATCACTTCATGTATTTTTTTTTTTTTTTTTTACCCTCTATTTATTGGTTCATTTGATTGCTTGTTGCCATTTTACTTTTTGGTAACCAACAATAAAAGTAATATCAGGTTACTGAAGGAACAAGGGAAGTAACCTCCCTGCAAGAAATGAGGTAGAACTTCAGTGTAAAATTGTCTCCCTTCGTCCACCTGCTGCATTGTGGGATACTGCTAATCCAACATGGCGAATGGAGCTAACATCTTAATGAGTGGAACAATTTAATAGGCTTCTAAACCTCACTGATGTCATCTTCAAGGTGGAGATCTGGTGGGTAAAGTAGCGCACACCCTAATCCCTTACTAGTACAACTGCACAGTGTGCAACTAGGCTGCAACATAAATTTACACGCCCTGAAAGTTTGCAAATGGCCGGGGGGTTCGCCACTGTCAAAAGAACGCACCTTGTAATTTACGCGCCGGATTGCACCAGATGAGTTTTCATGGACGGAGAGTTTGTAGTCGCCGGAACGGGATTCAGGGTGTTAGGTTTTGATAGTGAAATGTAATGCAAGAGGAGGGGCCTCCGTGGACAAGGTGGTTATCACGCCAGCGCGGGGCAATGATCCAGGAGCATCTCACCAATGAGGTCGCTGTGAGTTCAAGCCAAGCTCTTGCTGGCTTCCTCTCCAGCCGTACGTGGGAAGATCTTCCAGCAGCCTGCGGATGGTCGTGGGTTTTCCTCGGGCTCTGTCTAGTTTCCTCCCACCATAATGCTGGCCGCCGTCGTTTACGTGAAATATTCTTGGGTACGGCGTAAAACACCAATCAATTAAATAAATAATGCAAGAGGGAAGTGGCAGACCTTTGCAGCCGCTGTCTATATGCCTTCATTTTCAATTTCTCATGTTTTATGCAATTTCGTAAAAATTCCTGCTGAATGAATTCAATTGTATACTTTTCTGTTTGCTGTTGTAGTAAGAGCTGCTAAACCATGCAACATGTCCAGTAAAGGCTGTAAAGTGCGTGATGATCAGGATGAGGTGAACGAGGAGGTGCCACAGAACTACGTCACCCCAGTCCTAGTGCCAAGGCCCATCAAGAAAACAGAGGCTCAATGGCCAAACAGGACACCTCCAATTTTGCCTGGGCCAAAAACAAGCGAGGAGTACAACTGGCAGGCAGGTCAAGCATCAATTCGGGAACGAAACTCTGTCATGTTTAACAATTCTCTGATGGCGGATGTCCACTTTTTGGTGGGCCCCCATTCCAACGTCCAGAGAGTTCCGGCTCATAAGTACGTCCTGTCCATTGGCAGTTCTGTGTTTTATGCCATGTTCCACGGTGGATTAGCCACCTCCAAAGAGGACATCGAAATTCCTGATGTGGAGCCAGCCGCATTCCTTAATCTACTACGGTAAGACTAGTTCTGTAAAATTCTTTGTGTATCTGTGCATCAGAATTCATATTTTTTGGGCCAGTTGTGGGGGGAGGGGGTTATCTTTTTTTGTGAAATAATTATATCTCTTGGACATTACATGCATATGTCTGCTGTCAGAGGGAACAGAGATTGAAGCTTACTAAACACTAACCACCCTTTTGAATCACTCTTCTGGATGTTTCGAATTCTTTTAGAAGACCATTAAGTGATCTTTAACAATAATATTAAGTCCCATGTTTGTCTGCAGGTATCTCTACTGTGATGAGGTTCAGTTGGAAGCAGACACAGTCCTGGCAACGCTGTATGCCGCAAAGAAATACCTGGTGCCTTATCTGGCAAAGTCCTGTGTGTGTTTCCTGGAGACCAGTCTTACGGCTAAAAATGCCTGTGTCCTTCTCAGCCAAGCCAGGCTTTTTGAAGAGCAGGAGCTTGTGGAGCGATGTTGGGAGGTAATAGATGCTCAAGCTGAAGAGAGCCTGAAGTCTGAGGGATTTGCTGAAATGGATTACTCTACATTAGAGATGGTCTTAGGACGCGAGACCATGAATGCTCGCGAGTTGTCTGTGTTCAGAGCAGCCTGCAGATGGGCAGAGGCAGAGTGTGTACGTCTGGAACTAGAAGCCACACCGAGCAACAAGAGAAGAGTTCTGAGCAAAGCACTGTACATGATTCGCATCCCCAACATGTCGCTGGACGAGTATGCCAACGGCCCAGCTCAGTCCGGCATTCTTACTCTTCAGGAAACAACAGATATCTTCCTGTACTACACAGCTCAGACCAAACCAAGCCTGAAATTCATCAGACGGAACCGAGCCGGGTTGAAACCGCAAGTGGTCCACAGGTTTCAGTCGTCGGCGTACAGGAGCAACCAGTGGCGATACCGAGGACGCTGTGACAGTATTCAGTTCTGTGTGGACAAGCGAATCTTTGTTGCCGGCTTTGGCCTTTATGGTTCCAGCAATGGAGCTGCAGAATACCAAGTTCGCATAGAGCTCAAGCGTAATGGCATTATTCTTGGCAAACACGTCACTAAATTCTTTTCGGATGGTTCCAGTAACACCTTCACAGTTTATTTCGAAAACCCAATCCAGGTTGAACCGGATACCTATTACACAGCTAGTGCGGTTTTAGACGGCTCTGAACTCAGCTACTTCGGTCAGGAGGGTCTGGCAGAAGTAATTTGTGGTAAAGTTACTTTCCAATTTCAGTGTTCATCAGACAGTACAAATGGGACTGGAGTTCAGGGTGGTCAAATTCCAGAGCTAGTATTTTACTGTTAATTTCCTACACACGATGTTAGAAATAAGTCACAAATTTAGGGGTGTTCCACAGTGTTAGCTAATCCCGCCAGTGTTACAATACTAATATAAGTTATGTGCTAGTGAGGATATTTTTCTGTTTCAGAAAACAGTGCTCATGTGTTATGCATGTGGTGAAGGTTGTCACAGTTCCCGAGTGATGATCAGTGATTTTATACTATTAAATTAAAGGAAGTGAATGTTGAAGTAAATGTCCCAGTTCTGGTATAACACAGTATAATAAGGTCTTGTCTCCATGATGACTTGGCAATTCCCGGATCCTTACTAACTTTAGTTGCCTCTCTCATGTGTTCGCAATTTCAACTCTGAACCTCAATGAGTAGTCAACAAGTTGAGGAAAGGACTAATTTCGCCTGGCGGAAGGGAATGAACGAAATCAAAACATAAAATTTGAGCATCATGTTACAATACTGGAGTTGAGAAATTTATGGGAAATCTTTGTTACACATTTATTTCGAATCTGCCGCTTGCTTTGGGAGTCCAAGATGCCTATGTCATAATCTGAGGACTTGGAAAAATGAAACTCTAAAACGGATTTCAGGATTTTGTATCAAGAGCTTTGAAAACTGAAATCAACCAATTTTTATGGAAAAGCAGATGTATCTACTAGCTCAGTGAGTTTTAATACCGACATACTTCTTTAGGACTCCAGTTCTCATGTTTGAATAAGGTTGTGCATAGAAAGTCTGTTGATAAACGCGATACACTATAAAATGACTTGTTCACACTTGCAAAGCCATTAATATTCAGCTTTTGACCATACCCTGTGTAGTATGAGTGACAATGATCCGTGTGGTTTATTGTACCTTTTATAGCCACTGCATACATCGTTATCACATGGTAGGTTAAATATTCACTTCATGTCGACTCAGTGTAACATACAGCTGCATGTATGTGACAAGCAAAGACCAAAAATTAATATTTTCCCTGCAATGAGTATACTGATTATAGATCTGAGAGCAATACTTCATAATGGATAATATGTGATCATATAAATTCAATCGTGTCCCTGTATTTAACTATGATGTCCTGTAGTGGTAGATCTTGATGCTGGCAGACATCTGACCAAACTCTGTGTTCTCTATGATGATAATAAAAGTAGTTTTTAATTTAATACTGGTCGTTTTTGTTTGTCTTATGATTAATGTATTACGAATTATTCCAACAATTTGTGCACCTCGTGATTTTATATTATTTTTATGATTATCCTGGTTTGCAGTGGGCCTTATTAACCTAGAAAAGCCTGGACACTGAAAGAACATTAACTTTAAGTAAATCAGGGCTGATCCATTAGCAGATTACAGAACCAACCTAAGCTACTGGGTACACTATAGATTCTAACAATCTCTTGGAGAATTATGTTTTCCAGCATGTCTAAAAATACTTGATGTATTTCTGTATATTTTCTGACAGTTAAACTCAAACTGTCATTTTACGTTGATTTTAAGCTTGTATAACTGTATAACATCACAAGACGTACCAATCAGTCAGCATGATGATGAGATTCCCTGTGTGGGTTCATTAGTACACGATTAGTGCAAGTGCCAATGAGTGATACCCCCTCCTGGTATATGGTTGGAAAATTCAGCATTGCATGGTTGTGGACGTGACACTTTATAGGTGTTCACATTTTTCAATGTCCGAGGATATAAAAAAATACTCATCACTACCTTGAAATGAAAGTTTCACACTTTGACTTAAGATAAAATAAGCTTCATGGACAATGCCTGAAGGCTATGACCAGCGCGTGACTAGTGATGTATTTATTTATTTAATTGGTGTTTTACGCAGCACTCAAGAATATTTCACTTATATGATGGCGGCCAGCATTATTTAATATGGGAGCAAACTGGGCAGAGCCCCTTGGGGAAACCCACGACCATCCGCAGGTTGCTGGAAGATCTTCCCACGTACAGCCGGAGAGGAAGCCTGCATGAGCTGGACTTGAACTCACAGCGACCGCATTGGTGAGAGGCTTCTGGACCATTACGTTGCGCTAGCGCCATAGCCAACTGAGCCACCGAGGCCCCATGATGTACTGACCTATTGCTGGCACATTAATACACAACTCCCTGGACAGCTGTAGGTAGGTCTTCCCCAGGCTGTAGACATTCACTTGAAGTATGTCACTCAGGTCCAACAACATATCTGAACTCTGTTAAGAAAATGTACTGGGTTTTTTTTTCTCACCTACACATAGCTGACATGTCCCGAAAGATTGCATATTTATAATTCGTAATGGCCAGGAAATCCATGATGGCTGACAGCAACCATGCTGGAATGTGTAGAATGACAAAAGGTAAACCCAAACTCCCAACTCTCTTTGCTGACATTGAGACACTGTCAGACTGTGTTAGTATGAACCTTATTGGTTGAAATTGGTGGATTGGTTGATTTTTAAAAAGATATCTTGTTGACAACAACATATCTGATGGCCAGGAAATCCAAGATGGCTGACAGTCGCCATGCTGGAATAAGCACGATGAAAATCAATCCCAATAGTCCTCAAACTGGCCTCGAGATACTTGATTGGTTAAAACTGTTAAAGATATCTTGTTCACAATATCTGGTTTCACAGACAGACACATAGTATTCCATGTATACCTCCCACTTTGAAAACGGCAAACAATAAATACTAGATGTGCACAGATGAACAAGGACATTTGTAACCACCACCCTAGTCACATGTGAAAGGATACGAGGTGTCCCTTCCGTTCGACACACCAGGTAAACGCAGGCAGCCACCACATGCATTGTCTTCCGCCCACGCGTCAACCTTTTGTTCACTGCCATTTTGAAAAAGTTGAAGGCTGTGTCTATACAATGCTGATTTAATCGCAATTGTGCACCCACATGCTGGATCTTCTTCTTTGCTGAAAAAATAGTAAAACAGCTTTTACGAAGCATCACAGACGAGAATTTCACAAAAACTAGAAGTAGTGAGAGGAGCTGAGCTTGTGAACGTTTTTCCACCTGGAAGATCGGAATCCCAAATCAGAATCAGAAACCTTTCCTGTTCTAAACTGTTCAGGCCAAAGTGTACTTTACTGATCATTCCTGCCTTTCAGATGAATTTTGCTGGCAATGTAGTAATGTGCCCATGTATTACAGTACAAAAAAAGGAAGGTTAATGCAGCTCGGACCGAAGTAGCTATCGCATTGGAATAGATACCCCATGGACCTTCCTTGACTAAGAGACAAGTTCAGTGCAAGTTAAGTTTGAGTCAGGTTTAAATTAGCCAAATAATATACTATATTATTAAACCATATCTCTTCTTTTTTTTTTTTTTTTGTACAGTGAACATGTGAACATTCTCACCATTCTGCAAGGTCACCGCTCTGGACTCGCGACTAAACCCTTGTTGAAATGAACTTCCTAATGTATGTGACTTTATTCCTGCAGGACACAAAGAGAACATTCATCATAAACGCCCCAAGTGTGGCGTTAAAACCCTAAGCATACATATATGAACACCCCACACATAAAAAGTATCAATATATTCTCATGAGAACACAAAAGACATCAAATACATTCAAAAAAGCAATTGAGTCTCTTGTACAATATAAATTGTATCCATGATATAACAGTAATGTTGCTAATGAGGTATAAACCCATAACCATTCATTCCATTCATATCAAATTCTGCAAAAGTTCGCATAGAAATAAAATTTTCACCACCCCAAAATGCATTTCTACTTTTGTCAAATTTAGAGATTATCAGTATCCGTGTGGCAGATTATTTTTAAAGACAAAAAGAACAAATGAAGTATATGTCAGATGAAAGACCATTAAATATTGTTCAGAAATATAGGCCTATAGAATTTTTCCAACCCAGTAAAATCATGATGCTTTAAAAACATTGGATTCTAAGGTGATCTGTTGAGATCCAGAAGGTACGGTTACCAATGAAGTATTATACATCTATGTTTTGGCTGGAAATAGTTCGTTTCAGGACTCATGTGGTGAATGCATTCATTCATGTAGCTCTTTATGTGTATGCATTTTGAACGATAAAATCTAACAATCTGTGTGTGTTAAGTGGCAAATATCTTACGTGGCGTCACTCTTCCCAACATGGTCAGAAATGGCCACTGTAAAATCCAAATAGGCATTTTACTTGGTCGAAAATGGTTAAAGGTCTTTCATCTGACATTTACTTCATATTAGCGTTATCTTTGCTTTAATGTGCACTACACTTAGCTATGCATTGAAAACCAAAAAGGTTCTTCTGCAAGACCACTGGGACACATGTCACAATGTGACAAAAGTTTTATGTAAAATCCCTTAAAATCTTCTGGAAAAAGTTCTGGAGATATTGTTTTTATACAAGCCTGTAACACAACAAAACTTGCAAGACCCCCTAATAACCTATAAGAAATTGGCCAAGTTCTCCAATAATGAACACGGTTCTCCAAAATGCCTAAAAGTACACCTGGTATATAAAAAGTTTAAAATCTGGCTATAAAGACTTAAGAGATGAAGTTTAAACATTATGGACAGACAGACAACCAGACAGCCAGTTCTACAGCATGACTGCTCTTATGCCAAATTTATGTGAAGTAATACTCTTGTGTGAGGAAAATTTTGATATTTCATCAGTCAGTAAACAAAAGCCTCTTGGGTTTGCAGCCTTGCCCAGATGTACACATTTTCTTGTCTACATATCATTTCAGCTACATGTATCAACCATCTAAGGAGACAAACTGAGACCACTGACTGAGCTACCCACCATCTGAGGAGACAAACTGGCCAATGACTGAGCTACCCACCATCTGAGGAGACAAACTGGCCAATGATTGAGCTACCCACCATCTGAGGAGACAAACTGGCCAATGATTGAGCTACCCACCATCTGAGGAGACAAACTGGCCAATGATTGAGCTACCCACCATCTGAGGAGACAAATTGGCCAATGACTGAGCTGCTTCCCCCTGCTGATTCTTGAAACTGGACCTCGGAGACAATGATCTGGTCCTCTAACACTGAGCCACACCCGGTACAGACAGCATCCCCCCGGGCCTGGTCTATGTCAATTTCTGTGCAGCCACAATGTGAGCAGACACCTGACGACATTCTGGCTCAAGTGGTATTCACTGTGTTAAACACAGCACTGATATCTGTTCAGAAAAAAACAAGTATTGTACACAATACCATTGTACAAGTAATGCTAGTTGACTGACTGATTGATGTTTAATGTACCTTCACCATGTAGCTGACATGACTGAGAAACCTTCTGACTACAAAGAGTGAGTGAGTGAGAGCTTGGGGTTTAACGTCGTACTTAACAATTTTTAGTCACATGGTGACAAAGGCATCCTTAGAGTGCATATAATGTGCCCCCTTGTTGCAAGACAGATTTCCACCATTCTTTTATCTAGTGCTGCTTCACTGAGAAGCCTTACCCAAGGCAAGTAAGCTGTCTCGCCCGAGCCATTATACTGATGCGGGCCAACCAGTACTTGCACTTTCCGTTTCATGCTGAACGCCAAGCGAGGAAGTTACAACTTCCTCTTTTAAGGTATATTAGGTGTTACTGGACCCAGGATTGACCCTGGATCTACAGCTCCCAAAGATGCTCCACCAACAAAAGCCACAAAGAAAGAGCAAGAGCTTGATTTCAACAAGCCCTTGTAGGGTAGATGTGATAGATGAAGTCACCATTCATGATGTGAGGGGACAGGAGTTTGGGTGACGTTGGCAAGAAAGAGCGCCCCCTTTCTCAAGTTATAGAAATAATTAGTGTCTCATTGGTTGAACTTTATGACATGTCAGCAATTTCAATTTTTGCAATGTGTGCGAGTTCGCTTAACCTACTTTAAAACCTTTACTTTATGCAACATCACGAAAATAAAAAGGTATGCTTTTAAACCTTTACTTATTTATTTTTATGATAAGAATATTTCACTTATACGACAGCGACCAGAATTATTGTGGGAGGAAACCGAGTGGAGCCCACAACCATCCACAGGTTGCTGGAATACCTTCCCACATTCGACTGGAAAGGGAGGCCAGCATGAGCTGGACTTGAACTCACAGCCACCACATTGGTGAGAGGCTCCTAGTGCACTAGTGCGCTAACCAACTGAGCCACGGAGGACCCTTTTTAAAACTTTATGTGAGACACATAGTGCGTACATATACAATATGGCAGAAAATCTACTGTTATTTTACAGCAATGACTGCCTAGACTGGAGTAAACCAACTCCTTTCATCAGAAATCTGACAAACTCAAACACAACAAACGTACAGGCTGGTCCCAAAGCCAGACTAAAGATTTACAGTGCTGCCTCCCTGCACTGACTAAGTTTGGAGAAAATCTGTCAACAACATGTTTGTATAAATCATCTAAGAAAATAATTTCACTTTAAATCAAGTACCTGTTTCACTAAATGAATTTATCTTGAATAAATCTTTAATAATAGTACAGTGAATTTGTGACACACACATATACACATGTAGAATTATCTGCACATACTGCTGGATATGATCGAGTGGATGGCATCTCTAGAGTAGACTATCAACTTTACACAGCACACTATTTTTGCATATATGACTTACTGTAGACAAGAAACCTCACAACAAACATTACTTACTTATACTTATATCAACTGGACTTCTTCTAAGTATATTTTCTCATATAAATGGATAATGTGTATCAAGCCAGTATCGCAAGATTAACTGTTTCAAAAGGTGTTAAGGGAGATAACTTTGATACCTTGTTTCATATCATATGTTTGAATAGTGGTGACTGCCCCTATATGAATATAAAAGAAACTAGGCGTAAGAAGTACCATGAAACGTTTTAAATAAAATTATACAACATCAATGAATGAATAAATTCTAGTATGTTATATACTAACACAAACTCTGTAGTCAACTTTTACTGGGGAAGATCTAGATGAGGGTGGGTGAAGGGTGTAAACCACATCTTCAAGCAATGTACAACTGCAAGGTCAAAAAGAAATTAAGTATCTTCTGTTGTTGTTTAAATTTATCACTGTCATTGGGTGACAAAAAGGGAAAGACATAATTGCTATAGTAACACATTTCCCTCCATCTTCAACTCAATAAACATTTACACGTTACAAACCCTCCACCACGTCTCTCTGACAAAATAGCTCAGACGGTAAAGCCGCTAGTACACCGACCCAAAGAAAACGTCCACGTACGCGGTTCAAGCCTGAGACATTCTCACCGAGAAACCCGCTCCATACCACTGGTACCACCTCAACACATCCCTACGTATTTTCATTGGAGACACGAGTGATCAGTTAATAACACATGTTGGAAGGCAAAAGTCACCAACATAACATATTAAACGATAATCAGCTTTACTCGACTTACTGCAAGCACGGTAACCCATAAAGTTAGAATCCGCAAAAATAACGAGTAGAGCAGTTTCCCGCCTCACGTGGCCAAAGCACCCACGGAATATTTAGATAAGTAATATTACCATACGAGGAGAAGCTTCCCACGATGTGTTGCAAAGAGCAGGTCACACTTACCCTAGCACACGCCTGTGAAAATGATTTGGTTCGTGACTTTATCTGTTTATATTGAGCAACGTGCAATGTCGCTTTCGTCAGTCAAATCTGTACAGCGCAGGCGCAGTTGCCTGCGAAGTCGTCACTTCCGCGTAAGCAAGGTGATCGAACTACTGGGGAAGGTGTTGACAAAACTATACCACTTATGCGGAAATATTGTTATAATCAAGTAATAGTGTCTTTGTAAGTATGAATCATTGCATTACCGACACTCACGGTAAATGGTTGCCTCCAAGTCCATTGTGCTTTAATGTAAATGTTTGACATACGGGCCATGTCGTTTACCCCCGACTGAAGAAATTCTAGGGCAACTACATCATAGTTTCAGACAGATATCCCCAACGATCTATATTTGGTATTTAAATATTGTAATTTTTTTTACGATATTCCACTTTAGGTTATGAGATAGAAATTCAGGAGTCGGTTATGACATTAGAATTGCGTTTCTTTGTTTTTCTTGACATTTTAACGCCAACAGACTGGTATCGGCTTATCTATATGTGCATATATACCTCAGATTATGTGGCAATGGCAGTCAACAAATGGGGAAAATGCCTTCATAGTTGATCGTATATACGCATCTATTTATTGGCCTGTAACAGATTAACCCTTGATGAACGGTTTTATTTTTACATTTTCACTATTAGATTACACATCTGTCATATGGATATGTTAGAAAATAACAGCACTCAACTAGCCCATTGTGACGTGCTATACTAACTTGGTACGTATATGGTCCATATTCAAGACCTCATTTGCAGTTTTACTTGCGCCAACATGCTTACTCGCTCACACACCGTGAAAACATTGTCAAAATAACATGGGAGTTAAAATGAAACCGAAACCAGGCTGTGCTGATGTTCACAATTTATATATATGTTGTGCACATTGTTCCTTTGTCTTACATACAACAATTTCTGGTTATTATCAGCTGTACTTCTCTGAATATCGTTCATTGTTTGATCATTTCCCTATACCCTCCCATGTTATCTTTCACCACAATGTCTGCTTGCCACTGTCTCGTACAAGTGAAATACCCCTATGTGCGCAGTCTCTTTGCAGTATCTCATCCAGCAGGAAACTTTCACAAACCTTTATAACTTTAGTTAATCCTGTTGTTTGATATACACTCCACAAGCTATCCGCATTTAAAAAAACGTCAAAACATGCATCAGTAAACCCTCCTTTAACAACAATCCAGCCGTTCAGAATTATGAATCAAGAAGTGCAACTGAGTGGGACATATGCCAGCCACCCAGAGCTCTACTTACATGGGCCAGTAGAGCTTTGTTCAGTAATATTTGAGATCACACATTCAAGACCTCGGGTCACCTGGACGCTTCACTCACGCGAGGCAGCAACAAGCAGACAGATAACATGATAGGATATAGGGAATGAATAACATTGGCAATATTTAGAGAAGTATGGATGGTAATAACTAGAAAATATAGTATATGTATATGTAAGATAACGTCATTTGCTTGCGACCATGGCAAGCAGACGACGAGCGGAAAGATAACATGGGAGGGTGTGGGGAAATGAACAACAATTCTGAGAGCTATAGCTGGTAATAAACCCTTACCCTTATACAGTGCACTTGAGGTACATCTGAGGCGTACCAATGGGGTGTAGCATATCTGAACTGAGGTGTGTCTAAGGTATACTTGAGGTATATTGAAGGTGTATCTGGGATACGGCCAATTATGCAAATTAGTATCTCAAGTACACCTCACTGTAGGTGTACCCTGTAAATATTAGGTAAAAAATATGATGTATGAGGTACAGCTGAGGTATAGCTGAGGTACATGTTTATAGGCAAGGTGGATGTACACTGTTTTCACTTCTATTTTGATAGAAAACAAGCTCAGAACACTTAAATGTTGGCTGTATAAATTATAAAGTTAAGTTTGTAAGTGTGTGTTGTTCTTTGCTTGCAATATCTGTAAATCTCAGCTGATTTACAACAACAACAGTAATATACATTTATATGAGACTTTCTAGCTGCTTGATCAAAATTTAGTGCTGCTCCTTTTCCATGCATTTTAGAACAGTTCATGTGCCCAAACATGTTACAAATTCTGCCCCAGGAAGCATCAATCAGTGCATAATGGGGTTGTTTTCCTACAGCCTGGGATATATGAGCTCATTGTGAAGGACAGCTGTCTTGGAATAATAAGGGGCAAATATGTCCATACTCTGTGATTGGTCAACATTTGCACACTGAATAGCAAGTCAGTATAGGTGAGACAAAGGCTTACTTATTTTGTTAATATTTACATTTGTAATGTTGCACTCACCATTTTATCTAGCAAAATGTCTAAATCTGATCTCCATTTAAAATTTTAAACAAGTGGCTGAGGTGTACCTGGGTCCATGACCACTAAATTATAATCGAAAACTCTCAAAGTTTCTAAGGTGAACCTGAGGTACATCATTTTTTTTTTTTAACTTTCTTTTTTTTAACTTTCTGTACCTGAGGTATGTCTTGTATATGTTGATTTTTTTTTTTTCAAAGTCCCTAAAGTACATTTGAGGAATAGGCATATGGCTGGGGTGTACCTGAAGTACAGTACACCTCAGATAATATAGATGTGTACACCTTATCTATACCTCGCACTGGGTGTATTTGAGGCGTACACTCTATATACACCTTATCTCTACCTCTCACTGAGGTGAACACCTCATGTGTGTAAGGGAAGGGACACACACACAATACAAGAGTTATGTGTTAATGTCCATGTAAATTAGATGAGTTTCTCACCATTCATGTGTCTGTACGAGAAAGGCATGTATGTACAAGTAAAATGGCAAATGCCCGGGTATATCCTTGTTCTTGAATGTTGAATTTACCCTTTCATGATGTGAATCATACTTCCTTGTTTCCCTGTCACCTCCCACAGATCATTTTACCTCCTGCATCGGATCTCATTATATCAGTATGTGCCCGGAATGGCCACAGATGGAGAGATTATCATAATATCTAGCCAAAATCATGGTAGTGATACTGAAAATTGTTCCACAGCCTGTCCCAAGTTCAAAATATGGTGACAAGAAATTAAGTGTCATTGGCATGATTCTCATAGATGAGCCATGTCATCTTCATAATAAAATGCTGAGTAATGTATTGTAACTTGGTTGTTACTGTAAAAGAAAGACACTGATAGTATGGTTGAATTATTGCATTGAACAGGATTTATAGTACTATTTGGCTTTAGCATCATTTGTTGTGAACAGAATTTGCTACCCGCTAAAGAAAATTTTAAAGTTGATGCATTCATTTGTTGTTGACCATTTTTTCACATGTTCAATGTGAAAATCAGTTTCTTCAATGAATTGGGGCAAATATCTTATTCAGTGTGAAAAAAACCATTGTCACATCTGTTACACATGTATATGTACATTATAATATAGAAGCTGGCGATTATGATGTGCAGAAAGCTGTCCATGGCCCAGTGGTAGAGATGGTTGCCTTTTAATGGGAACTGAAACCCTGGCCTAGAACAGGGAAGTTTCGAGCACTCATACTATTGCTCTTCATGGGGCCTTGGTGACAATAATCTGCACTTCTGTTATTGGCTGTTTGCCTAGTCTATTATTCACTGAAGACCACCTGTCTCTCACCATTGACCCTCAGCGTTCCTGTTCATCATATAACATGATCAGTGGTTTACATCAGGCACTCTAACCATGACCGTCATCTGATAAGTGAAAAAGTAGCCTGCGGTTGGTTGTGGGCACCCCCTGGGTTCTGCCTGGTTTCCTCCCACCATAATGCTGGCTGCCATAGTATGTGAAATATTCTTGTGTACGGGGTAAAACACCAATGAAATAAATAAATAAACTAATAAATATATGTGAAGAGTTCTTGAGCATGGTATCGCAACAACAATTAAATAAATAAACTGTGATGTGGGTGACCTTTATGACGGTTTACACGGATTAATTACTTAGTCCTGGGCCAGTAAGCTTAAGATCAACTCCAGCTCTCACTGGCTCGTCTTTCTTCCTGAAGACATGATTGTGTAAGGGCATTTGTCGTGTAATTGGCCCCACTAATAATAAACTTGACTGTTGTTTAAATGTGTTGAGTAAGTGGTTAGAAAACAGCTATTCATTTTCTCAACCACCTTTCAGGCTATGGTAAATTTGTGGCACTAGGCTTCTAAATCCTTATCATATGTCTCAGAAATGCTACATCTACATGTATGCAAGTGATGTTTAGGTTTTCACAAGGTTGAAAGTGTCTTTAGGATTTAAATTTCTCCACTAAACAAGTCATGTACAAGTGTAATTACAACAAATTTAATTAGCAACTACTGTAATCTTTTCTGTTTTAGCTCTGCCAGGCTGAAAGCGAGTTATGGTAGGTCTGGTAAGTGACTATAGTAAATGCCAGTGGGTGTGACAGCCGGTAATAAAAGGAGGCGATCCGGCGCTATGGCTGAAGCACCAGAAAACGCCGCCCCCGAAATCACACGCGTGGAAGAACGACCAGAACATGGCATGAAGATACTACAGGGTCTGAACAAGCTAAAAAATGACAAAGTGCTCTGTGATGTAATTTTGATTGCTGAAGGCAAGTCTGATATGTTGATTTTCGTCTTCTGTGTCATTTTTTATTGTAAACATTTCTAATAATTATCCGTACGTGGCATATAAATCATACTTACTTATAGACGGATACAACCATTTGAAATGAGAAAGGCATCATATAGTATAACTCTATGTATATTTCTTGCATGTTCTACTTATTTATTAAAATTACATCAAAATCCTGTCTTTTTGATTCAGGCATTTGTTATTATTTTTGTGTCAACCATTTCTCAGTGAAAGGCAAAAAAATGATTTGGCCAGTGTAATATGACATGTTCATTGTTATTGGCTGCCTGTTGAAAACAGAGCCTTCATACATAATAATAATAAAGTCACAATATTCATTTTGTGAAATGACAACCCTAGGTTTCCTCCACAAGTAAAAGCTGGTTGGTAAGTGAAAACTTCCTTAGTGTGACATTGAAGAACAGTCAAATAGAATACCCTAACAGGATTACACTTTTTTATATTCTGATATTTTTTTGTATTTTTTTTACAGGGAGAAAATTTGAGGTTCATCGAGTGATCCTAGTGTCTTGTTCTGATTACTTCCGGTCCATGTTCACCAGCGGTATGAGAGAGAGCACTCAGACTGAGATAGAGCTGAAGGGGGTGACAGGCAAGGGACTGGAGAAAGTCTTGGAGGTTGTCTACACCTCCACTACAACACTGGAAGGAGACGACATATTTGACGTGATTGCTGCCGCCACACACTTACAGGTTACCCCAGTTATTGAGTTTTGTGAGCGCAACTTCCTTAGCGGCATGACAACGACAAACTTCTATGACTTCATCAACACAGCCAAGCTGTACAGCATGAACAACGCTCTGAAGCAGATAGATGCCTTTATTGCCAAAAATCTCATGCAGATTTCCAAGGAGGGAACGTTGAATCTTCTGACATATGATCAAATGTACAACTGTCTTAGCTGTGAAAAACTGTATTTGAAAGAGATCGATATATTCCGTATAACATGGGAATGGCTTAAGCAGGACACCACCCAGGAGGACCATGCTGAGCAGCTGATGCGGCTGATTCGCTTCCCACTGATCAACCCAGCTGACCTCGTACAACATGTACAGAGTGTGGAGACGATGATGGTAAGCCCTGAGCTGCGCCAAATGGTTCTGTCCGCACTGAACTACCATGTCGTTCCCCACTCACAAGCCCTCTTCACAGCCCCTAACGTGCAGCTACGCTCATTTGTGGAAAGACTAATAAGTGTGGGTGGCAGGGAAATTCACCCCAATCCCTGCTTACATGACGAAATTCTTGTTTTCGATTCAAAAATAACAGCCAACAGTCTTTTAAACAGACAGGAAATAGCTTCCTTGCCAAGTGCTTTGAGTCACATGCAAGTTGTGGTGTTCAATAACTTTTTATATGTACTAGGCGGGTGTACCACCCAGTGTGCACATGGTGAGTCGGCAGTAAACTCTGTGCTGCGCTATGACCCTAGGTTTGACACCTGGCACCAGGTCTGCCCCATGATAAATAAGCGAGCTTATTTTTTCGCAGGTGCGCTAAACAGTAAAATATATGCTGTTGGTGGGAAATTTAAAGACGGCAGCCTGGCTACTGCAGAAAGCTATGACCCTGCAGAGAACTCGTGGGACCTGATATCACCCATGCCCATGTCTTATCATGCCCATGCAGGAGCAGTCTACGGCGATCATATTTATGTTTCTGGGGGGTACAGTGGCAATCATTTTACACCTGACATGCAACGCTACGACCCGTCAGCCAATCAGTGGGAGGACATGGCGCCAATGTTGACGCCGCGTGGCTGGCATGTCATGTGTGCCACTCCTGAGAAACTGTATGTGTTTGGGGGTTGTAATTTGAATGTGAACCAACAAGCTCAGCCTGTGATGCAATCGGAATGCTACGACCCCAGCACGGACCAGTGGACAATAATCGCTCCACTGTCTGTATCTCATAAGGAAGCCTCCTGTGTCGTTTACAATGACCAAATCTATGTCTTGGGAGGCTATAATGTTCAAACCAAAACAGGGCAAAAGCTTGTCTCCAGGTATGACATTTATACAGGTATATGGGAAACAGTTGGGGCATTACCACGAAGTTTGACTGGTGTAGGTTACTGTACGCTACGATTACCCTCCTACAACTTGGATGGGTCAGACTGACCCAGCCTTAGTGCATCCTCATTCCAAACATAACTGCACAGTCTGACCATGTTTAATCATGGCCATGCAAGTGTTTTAATTGAGCATCCGTTCTTCGTGTACAGATGACATCTTACTGTATGTGCAGTCAGTTTTCTTGCATTTGTAGAGATGTTGTTGCATGGATTCATACTCTACATATACATGTGAATAAATATATACACCTCCTGACCTTTCAACACAGTAATGAATTGTGGCTAATTTGCTCTCAGTGTCTGAAAACCAAGTCTGTTTTAAAAGCGTTGTGTTCTTGTATACGTAGATTTATCTATATATATATATATGTAGTGTTTGGGTTCTACGCCTGAGGTTTGTGTGATAAGTGACTTTGGTGGGACATTGGTGGAGGTTGTCAGTGTAAGATGTATCACATTCATGTGTATGAAGTGTCACATTTGTGTGTATGGTGTGTCACATTTGTGTGTATGTCGTGCCATGTACATGTGTATGGTGTGTCACACATGTTAATGATGTATCACATGCATGATGTGTCACATTTGTGTGTATGGTGTGTCACATACATGTGTATGATGTGTCATGTGTGTATGGTGCGTCACATACATGTGTATGGTGTGTCATGGTATGATGTGTCACATTTATGTATATGATGTGTCACATTTGTGTGTATGATGTGTCACATCTGCATATGATGTATCACATTCATGTGTTGGAGGTGTCACATCTGTGTGTGTGATGTGTCACATTTATGTACATGGTGTGTCACATGGTGTTGCGCTTTTAAATGTATAACAGTGTCATGTTTCACTTTACCAAGCGTCACATGGTATTGTATGTGATGAGGTACAGTGATATCACATTGTTGCGTCTGAACAGGGTGACTGAGCAACGTCCTGATACCAGCTTGTACTGTTGACGCGTATAATGACACGAGAAGCAGGTGCTAACGTCCACTAGTTTGTAATCTCCTGTGTTTAAGTCCACCTGTACATTGCCAGTGAAGTTGTATAGTTCCTTGTTACCTCACAGCACTCTGTGTCTGGTTCACAGGAGGAATCAAAGGGAATCACACCTTTTATATCAGCTGAAGGCTTCTAAAATCTTGCACATTCTGTGTACTTGTGTAGGGTCTAAGTTTCTCATGTATCGAGCCAGAAAAGCAATGATATCAGATGGATAAGCATTGCATGCTAATAAACTGAGCACGTCATGTTATTGGCCATGTAGTGCATTGTAGGACTGATGTAGGACGGAGTTGCTATAGTATACATGTACATTTACAATACCTTACCTGTGCTTACAGAACACCCTGTTGGTAGTCTGCCGTGTGTTTCATTGTACATGGAGTCATCATTTTAAAGGAGTAGTGAGGTTTGAAAGTAACTTTTGCATGTTTGTGTATATGGGAGCCATTTATAGATGACACTAGTTTCCCCTGATTTTTTTTCTTCTTCTTCTGAAGTCTCGGACAGTTTTTCTCTACAAAATACATGTACTTTAGAATGGAGGGTAAAGGTTAACGGAAAGCCCTGTGGTAGAATACATTTTTTCTTTTATTAATCTTTATCAAAATCTAAGTTTCATGTGTATGTGCTTTTTTTTATTATTACATGTATTTATTTTTTTTTTCCCAATTTGTGTTCTGAATGAAATGGATGAGTGTTATCATTTTGCAATTCGGTGATAATGTATAATTTGTATTTATTTAAGAGTGATGTCACTAGAGCAATTCATGAGAGGCTTTCTACTTTTTTACCATGTTGAACTGTTTTATGGATTGTTTTAGTCATTATCTGACAGCTGCAGAACCAAACCACAAGCACCAAATATACAGAAACATGAGCATGTAGTGTCACTTTAAATAGATACCTCAGAAAAAGTGACACTTCTTTACGTTGTTCTGTGAAATCACAGTTAATCTGATATAATCTCTAGACTGATAGGTAACGGAACTGTTTAATCATACAGTTTAAAGAGTTTAAAGCACCAGGTGATTTTGTGGTTTAGGCCTTTGTGATGTTTTATGGTTGGGATCCATGTCTTTGTTGCAATTTTGAAACCTGCAACATCAAAAGTGAATGCTCATCAAGAAACCACCAACATGAAACTGACTATATATGCATTTGTAGCTTAAATTACAATGACAAAGTAAACCCACCTTATTTATAGGCTTATAGTCTGATATAAGTATTAGTCCATAAATGTATCTTAGTTTTCTGTTTCAATCTGACCAAGCCACTTGTGACGTCAAGTTGTTTAGGCATGGGCATAGCATGGCAAGAGTCGTTCACTCAGGGAGTGGCGATAGTTGCATTTCATGACTGAAATAAACACCTTTGCAAAAAGGCTTTTAAAGCAAAAACAATTTATATGCAGTTTGCTGGTTTGAATTTTCGCCAGATGTCGTTCTGGTATTCTGAAAACTGTCCGTGGCACTTTAAGGCAGGGTTAACATTGTCATTTCTAATGCTCTGGTCAGTTTAAATGAATTGTCCATTTATATTCAAAAACAAAGACATTAATTATTTGGGGAATAAACTTTTGTTCCTTTTTTTCCAAATGCACCTGCTCCTCAACAACAAAAACCCTGTTCCGTTGTCTGTAATAGCTAATAGTTCTTCACGAAGTTCTCTGTATGCCTTTTCTTGCATGTTCCTAAACTTGTCTGAAATACAAGAAGCATTGTGTGTTATATAATTGTTAACTTACATATGTCATGTATGCAAGCATAAAGAAAACCATGCTGTCAACCCTCGGCACACTATTCTGTGTGTACATTCATGTGTAAATTACATGTACCTTGTATACATGGATGTGTCTGACATGAATGAAGATGATGCTTGGTGTTGTCCACACCAGTAGAGATGGTCATTTTCCATAGTTGAGGTCAAATGTTCAATTACGTGTAGGTGTTAACAACATTTTCTCTCTATCTTTTTAGTTCCTCTAATGTGTTCACGTGTTTTGTGTAAGGCACTGCATATGAAAGGATGTCACCTACATATGGTGTGTAGCATAACTTCTTTCCCTCAATTTATGTATATATATATATATATACATATATATACAAGTATGTAAATACACATGTAAATATGCATCATTCTCTATATCTAATTTATTATTGCTGGCTGTAGTAATTCTCTATGTACCAGAGAAATGATTTGTTTTAATATACAGTGATCACTATGAGAGCTTTAGTTGTGCATACGAGGAATCTAATTTGGCCATGTTTTTTTTTACAGTCTTCTCCCAATTTTCATTTCTTCAAAGTTTCTGTCTTTTTCATTAGCCTAGAACAGAAAAAGAATTCCCTCCGAACCTACTCTATTATTTTCAGATATGGTTGCATTGTGTTTAAGGATAACCCTAGAATAACTTGGCACATCAAATGGTTCACTGCTCTGCTACATTTTAAAATACTGGTTTTTAACCATTACTGAATGATGAATCATATATTCGTACATCGAATTTCATAAACAGGGTACATGATCCTTCTGCCCGGTGCAACATTCATCGGAGCAGTAAGGATAGTGATCAGAGAGTTGTATTGGCACCTTGATTGTACCTGTTGCTCTTACCAACATGTTAGGATGGCGCTTCCTTTTAAAATAATCCCACAGTTACAGTACAAAAATTCTGTGGATTAGTCTTACAGAATAACCAGCAGTACACTGTTTTTAATGCACCATTCTATATTTGTGGCTCAGGAAACTTGTACTGGGTCTGATGTATAATGTTCCATTGAGTCTAAATAGACCACCTATAAGATGCTGCAATGGAGCTTTTTGACAAAAAATTAACACAAATACAATCCAATTTTTCCTGTTTTTTTTTTCTTTTTCTTAGAGTGCTCCAAGTAATTTCTTTTCACAAAATAGCAAGATTTGTCTTGGCACTTGTCACCATTCAAAGTCGGTAATAAAGTTCCTAAAATTTATAATGCGGGTCACATTATAACTTGTTCAGTCTTTTTAACACTATTATTTACAGAAAGGCAGTTATTTGAACTGTTCTTGGTAAATACATAAAATTTGTTGTGATTTAGCAAATATAGATTTTTGGCCAAAAATCTCTGGTGTAGCTCTTTAAAAAAACATATTGCCATAGTGAAACAGCATCAGGGTTTTACAGTGAGTCATAAGAGCAAAAACATCAGAGTGGCACGGTGTGCAAGAGGCCTTGAGCATCCAGGTGCTACAGGTTGACATAGGCCATTATCTTGGTGGTTCTTTGTACCACAGGTTGACACAGCATGTTGTAGCCTTTGGCCTGACCTCATCTAGGTAGTACCATAGAACACAACATAGAGTAGACTTAGGTGGTTCTTTGTACCACATGCTGACTCAGTAGGCTATTGCCTTTTGGCTGAGATTATCTAGGTAGTTCTTCGTACCGCAGGATTACACGGTATACTGTAGACCGAGTTCATCTCAGTAGATCTTTGTACCACGTTCATGGGACACAGTATACTAGAGAATCTGGCAGGTTCTCTAGTACACCATGTAAATATGTGTGCCATAACAGATTTATTTGGTAGGAAATTCATCGCCCGAACACACTGAGAGGGTTTCATGTGTATTCATGCATATGTGTAGCATAAAACAGTGTATCTGTGTACAACGGTAGTACTGTGTATTTGTGGAATTCGCCACCTCTACTAACCAGCTCGAGACTCTGTATGACTGACAGCTGACTGAACCTCATCCGTTTCATTCATGTGTTGCCGTTCTTCTCAGGATGTTGATTTTAATGATTTTATGTCTGAGATTTGTGATGGTCTGGTCTCCTGTCAAGTAGCCTTTACTGTTACCATGTGTGATCATGCCAGATTAACTTGATCAAAAATAAATCATTTATAACTTTACGCCTGCTGTGATCTAAGTTTGTTGGCTGTCTTGTAAATTTATTTATTTGATTGGTGTTTTACACCGTACTCAAGAAGATTTTCACTTATATAAGCCAGCATTATGATGGGAGAAACCTAGGCAGAGCCCGGCAGAAACAGGTTGCTGGCAGAGGAAGCCAGCATGACCTGGACTCAGCGACCGCATTGGAGGGTCCTGGGTCATTATGCTGCGCTAGCGCGCTAACCAACAGAGCCACGGAGCCCACCCCTGTTTCCTAAGTTCATTATCCATGGAACATTGGATTGTTGTAGAACATGGTGTGGTACATGGTATTAAATTGTGTTCGGAAACTGCAGGTTTGTGCAGTTCTCAAATTCCTACATATCATGCCCTCCAGATTCCTTCAGTGTGTATCGGCACCTAGTCATGATGACATTTCAGGTTAGAGTTCAATCGTGGCCTCGGACTGGGAATTTGTAGATATCCTCTCTCTCACTGTGTTAATGACACTTGTATCGCAGGCCAACAGCCTAGTGTGCATATCTGTACACCAATTGTGGGAAAGTTGACCAGTAATTTACCAAAGCTAGGTGCTCAGTCTGTGACTCATCCAATCTCATCCACCAAAACAAAAACAGATACCCTCTTGTAAGTGAACACAACAATGAATTAAAAAAAAAATAAAAGTTTGTTGTGGATAAATTGCTTGGAGTAAACCTTCACTTTCTTTCACTAGGAGAAAATGGCACAAACCAATTTTATTGCTGAATGGCTTGTCATTTCCAGCGCAGGCTGCTATGCCCCTACATAACTGGAAGCAATACTCAGCTACAGGCCATGACCAAGACAGGCATGGTGCAATCTGGATAATGTATCAGGAGCGACAACTCTGTGGTAATCCAATAGGCTACATCACTGAGTTATTCTCCCTGAAACAACATCCAAATGGCACTATGCCTATCTTGGGTCATGGGCCATACCCGAGTATTGTGTCCCATTGAGTTAGTAAGATCCCCCAGCCTTCAAGCTGTACCCAAATGTATTTCAGGGGCCTCACCGGCTCAGATAGTTCACTGCTGACTCACTGACATCATTAAGCACTTGAATAAAAAGGTTGCATGTTCAAATTCAGCTGCAGCTTCAAGTCAGAATTGTCAAGAACATGGGCAGGATTCAGTGGTTTACTCTGGGCACTCCGATTACCACCAACCATAACCCAGCAGATACAGAAGTGAAAAATCAATCAATCTACCAATCAAATGTTTTTCTGTATTTCCCAATCAACTTAAGAACTGAATACCAGTATTCCAGTTTCACATCGGTTCATGAACACAGAACATTGACAATGTTCTACAATGGCGCATGAAAAATAAAAGTTTTATTTCACTTACTTTTGTGTATAAAATATGCAAGTCTTAAATTATGTCACATTCAAGTTCATTATTAAAGGCTCTTGCTCTGGGATATGGAAAGAAGAATGTGTCACTAACACAGACCTACCTACCGTACATGTACCTGATTTCACAAGTAAACGTAAACATATACATGTTGAAACATGTTAGATAAAAAAAACCAAGAAACATTAACAGCACACCTGTCTGTAGAAGTCTTAATGTCAAGGTCACTCCAGTACTTTTTGGGCTCTTTTTCAACATATCTTCAGCAGATACAACTTGAAACAGATGTAACACAATTACACCTCCTTAATTTCAAGCGATTTCCATTCACATTGTACAAAAAATAAAAAGCACCTTTCCACAATATCCGTATTTCACCTAAAGTTAAGTATTTTTTAAATGACACATTGTACTTAAATATCACTAATTCACTTACATTATAGGGCAAATTACGATTTTTTTTAAAAAGAAATTTGATTAATTTGTAAGCCGAAAAACTTTGCACCAAAATTCACGTAATATACAGTATATTCATTTAAGACAAACTACATATTAGGTTGCAAATATCTCCAATATACAAAATTTCAATGAATTTTTATGAAAGTGGTTGTTTTGCTTAATAATTTTTTTTAAAACGAGAAGATTTCACTAACATCACCTACATTTGATTTGCTGTTGGTGAAAAACCTCTTATAGCTATCAGAAACCCACCTCGGCTTGGCAAGTAGTCAAAAACTAAAACAAGCTGTTGTAAAGCCGTAACCAATCAAGTGCAATGGATCCGCATGGATGTTCTGTATTTATTTATTTATTTGGTTGGTGTTTTACACCGTACTCAAGAATATTTTCATATATGATACCAGGGGAAACCCACGATCATTCGCAGGTTGATACACCATTTTCTTTTCATACAACCACAATGTGTACCTTTCCCACGTGAATCAACAAATCACGTGGCCTACAATCACAGACCAGCTACAGCATTTCAACCATGATGATGCGGCGAAATCAAGAGATATTGGGATGAAAATGATTGCGCACGGATTTGTTCCTATTCTATAACACCTGCATAATGAGTGCTGCACCAAATCTGGGTACTCGCACCTCCACACTCCCAGTAATGCTGACATATGATTTCCACAACTTGTCTAACACAATGATTCTGGCGATTTCATGATTACTGTTCGGCTGTCTTTCACCAGCCTTTAATTCATGCTTTCAAATATTCATTTTAACAATTATAGAGAAAAAGAACTATATATGCATGCACCCATCCACCGGTTTAGTATAATTTTTTACCTGTTCATGTTTTATTTAACCCACAGACTTTCAGACAACAGCCTCATGGCATATCTGCGTTTCAAAGCTAGTACATCTACCTGAAGTTACATGAGCAGCAGGGCAGTTTCAAGTTCAAACTCTTTTATCGCTAAAAGTTTTTAAAAGTCCTACTCTGTCATGTGACCTGTCAAGAACTATTCTCGATCAGATTTAGTATAACATGGGCATGTGAAAAAGTTTCACAAATTTAGAGAAGACGAACAGCGGTGAAAACTGAGGAGCGAAACGTTAATGAACTTGAAAAGTAGAGATGTCATTTGTGCCTCTTAAACACAAGGAAACAGCTGATCAATACATCAATGTCAACAACTCTTTTTACCTTTAACGACAAAAAACTTGAAGCTCCCCTATTGGATTACTTGAGAAGACAGCACCATAATATCACATTTGGCAGATCTATTTCATTCAGATATTAGGTGCACATTCTATTTCTCTCTAAAAAGCCTCACATACATGTACTAACCTATCCACACAATATTGGTTCCAATAACTAGTATTGACACCGCTTACTTGGGCCAAATTGATCAATTAATATACATAAAAGCATCAGAAATACTTAAAATAGCTCAGTTTACAAAAGTGAATATCTTAATATAATTAATATCAATATATTAGGTGGATAACAATATAATAGTATACCCAATGCTTTGCATGAAAGAATTCTTCCAACCCGGACAGTGTTGCCCCTCATTATATAAAATCCAAACCAAATGTATTGTGCCATACTCAAGGATATTTCACAAACATGACAGTGATCATATTTATGGGTGAAGGAAAGTGGCCAGAGCTGGGTCAAGGAAACCGGCCAAAGCTTGGTCAAGGAAACCAGCCAGAGCTGGTTCAAGGAAACCAGCCAGAGCTGGTTCAAAGAAACCGGCCAGAGATGGTTCAAGGAAACCAGCTAGAGCTGGGTCAAGGAAACCGGTCAGAGCTGGTTCAAAGAAACCGGCCAGAGATGGTTCAAGGAAACCAGCTAGAGCTGGGTCAAGGAAACCGGCCAGAGCCAGGTAAAACACTCCCACACTTGGTCAGACACCTGAAAATCCTTGTGATGTAAAGACGCAGCCAAGTTAAGCCACCCTGAGATGGATTTAAAAATGATCTACATGTATATGACAAACAGATCCATTTTAGGTCAATGGTAAATACAAGTCTTAATTAACATAATTACTTGACCTGATATTTTGATTACCAGCACCTGCTGGGTCATCTGAAGGCTGGACAAAATATGCGTAAATTCCGTCAACAGATGATATCTTTCCTAATGCCAGTACTGAAAACAAAACAAAATGACTGGCACATCCATGCCCATATGAATCTTGGAACCATTATGACATCTACTAAAAGAACTGTAAAATCACTCTTAAATTAACAAAATATTCAGTTAAAACTGTCTGCATTCTGTCAAAGGCATACAGTTATAGTATTATGTACTGATAGGTGAAAATGCCTAAATAATTCATGCTGACAAATACAAATCTTAATTTTCAAAACCTCATAGATCTCTACCTACACATGACAAAAATAAAAATAACAAACAAACAAATGCTGACTCATATAAAGCAGATCTACAAACAGGAATGTTTTGCTAATGACTATAATGATAGATAAAAAAACTTTCACGAAAACTTACAAGTTGTACTGACACAGGAAACCTATCAGTCTTCACATGCGTCAAAAAACAAGTCACTAATAAATATCACACACGATAACCCATGACCAGAACCCAAAACAAGAAACTAATTTATGGTTATTAACTAGTTATTGTTTGTCTTTCGACTAATTCTTGGAAGATGCCATTATTTATCATCATCAGCTCTGCATAACTGCCCAGCTCAGCCACTTTACCATCTTTGAGAACTGCAATCTGATTAGCTGATTTGATGGTGGAGAGTCGGTGAGCAATGGTAATGACAGTTCGTCCCACCATTAACCGCTCTAAAGCTTCCTGGACATAAAACTCGCTCTGGGAATCCAATGCACTGAAAAGAATATTATTAGAATGCATTAACTATTATGATGGATTTCTTCTTACTATCGTTATTGAGAGCTTTACTAAAAAGAATATATATCTTTACATTATACATTCACAAACATATCAGTTTCTGTTCATTATGATCTTGAACAACAACGTATTTGATCTACAATTATGGTGGGAGGAATCCGAGCAGGACCCAAGGAAACCCAGCAGGCTGCTGGCAGACTTTCCTACGTACAGCCAGAGAGGAAGCCAGCATGACCTGGACTTGAATTCGCAGCAACCGCATTGGTGAGAGGCTCCTGGGTCATAATGCTGCACTAGCGTGCTAACCATCTCAGCCACAGAGGCCCCTGAGGACTGTTTCGAAGGTAGAATTATATCCTCTTGTGAAAATGTAAGTTTCAGCACCAGAAGTAAATTTTATGATCTTTATCACATTCTAAAAATGCACTTTTTTAAAGGATTTTTTAGGACAAATACAATACTTGATTCAGTGGTGGGGATCAGGGTATTCTTCAGCATATCACAAGCAATATCTGAGGTCTCCATCCATCTAATTACCTTGTTGCTTCATCCAACAGTAAGATTTTAGGATCCTGAAGAAAAAAGTAAAGTTCTTGTGTATAACCTTGTGAAAAATCAAACCTGATATGACAAACTCAACTTTGTTCACAAAGGTGTTGGCTAGTTATCATTTCTTTTTTATTAGTTCTTTCTTTTCTGTTTACTTCTGTCCATTTTCTCTTTAGTGGAAGAAGTTCAGCTGATGCCTTCACTCACCTTCAAAATTGCCCTGGCAATAGCTATTCTCTGTCGCTGACCACCTACAGCAAAACAAAGAAAGATCATATTGGTCCTCACGATATACCCCTACCCTTGGTCATCACCATATACCCCTAACCTTGGTCCTCATGATATACCCCTAACCTTGGTCCTCACAATATACCCCTAACCTTGTCCTCACGATATACACCTAACCTTAGTCCTCACGATATACCCCTAACCTTGGTCCTCATGATATACCCCTAACCTTGGTCCTCACGATATACACCTAACCTTGTCCTCACGATATACACCTAACCTTGTACTCACGATATACACCTAACCTTGTCCTCACGATATACACCTAACCTTGTCCTCACGATATACACCTTACCTTGTACTCACGATATACACCTAACCTTAGTCCTCACGATATACACCTAACCTTAGTCCTCACGATATACACCTAACCTTGTCCTCACGATATACACCTAATCTTGTCCTCACGATATACACCTAACCTTAGTCATCACGATATACCCCTATCCTTGTCCTCACGATATACATCTAACCTTGTCCTCACGATATACACCTAATCTTGTCCTCACGATATACACCTAACCTTAGTCCTCACGATATACCCCTATCCTTGTCCTCACGATATACACCTAACCTTGTCCTCACGATATACACCTAATCTTGTCCTCACGATATACACCTAACCTTGTCCTCACGATATACACCTAACCTTGTACTCACGATATACACCTAACCTTGTCCTCACGATATACACCTAACCTTGTCCTCACGATATACACCTTACCTTGTACTCACGATATACACCTAACCTTAGTCCTCACGATATACACCTAACCTTAGTCCTCACGATATACACCTAACCTTGTCCTCACGATATACACCTAATCTTGTCCTCACGATATACACCTAACCTTAGTCATCACGATATACCCCTATCCTTGTCCTCACGATATACCCCTATCCTTGTCCTCACGATATACATCTAACCTTGTCCTCACGATATACACCTAATCTTGTCCTCACGATATACACCTAACCTTAGTCCTCACGATATACCCCTATCCTTGTCCTCACGATATACACCTAACCTTGTCCTCACGATATACACCTAATCTTGTCCTCACGATATACACCTAACCTTGTCCTCACGATATACACCTAACCTAGTACTCACAATATACACCTAACCTTGTACTCACGATATACACCTAACCTTAGTCCTCACGATATACTCCTAACGTTGAGCACAACAAACTACATGCAATGACGTGAGCCCACACTCATCAACATATATGTACATTTACACAATCAAGCCAGCCTTAACATAAAAGTCTAATTGGACGATCGTTCGTCTTGACATATAATGCTGAGCTGAAAGCCTCACACCAAATACTGTAAGCCACAGCAGTTGTCACTGTGTAATTTGTAGTAATTTTACCAGATTCTTTCCATATCCTTCCACATGTAAACCTAGCATGTTTCTTTCCTCCCATAATATATTTTAATTTTGCACATAAATAATTAGGCTCAATAAATTATAAACATAAGATTGATTTGATATAAAATTTAAAAAACCACCTAATAATAATAATAAATAATAAATGAAATATGCATAAGCATATGTTCAAGTGACAGCGCTGTTTATATACTTTGAGAGTTATTCCCCTTGATAATATCAGGTAAGCCTCCACACCAATATGCTTCAACTGTTATAAATAAGTCTCAGTCAAAAATTTACTAGAATTACATATTAGATTTATGTTTTTCATACTGTTTGCCTGATATACTCTTTTATGTCCTTTCCTTTCCTCTTTTTTTCCAATTCATTTCACCCGTGCCAGTTGCTCTCTTTCACAGAACTATGCTTGATGAAATGCATAAAACAGCCTTGAACTTAAATCCAGAATTTTGTGCAAAAATCTTGAATGCCAAGGTCACTGGAGTCACAGTGATTAGAGACAGTAAGAGACGTTAGAAAAAGCAAAAGCACTGTTACTTCCTTTGTTTCTTTTAATACTTGATGCATTCATTCTACTGAAGTCTAAACAGCCTGATTTCTGCAGACACCTAAAGCATATTTATTGGATAATGTTGGTTATCAGTCGTACAAGAACATCAATGGTGAGGATATGCCCCCAAAATCAGAAGATCAGACTTGTCTAGAGGTGGGGTAAAGAGCGTCACATGCACTGTGAGGAGTATGGCAGCACATAGGTGTATTTCTGTCAACATGAACACTTTACATCTGTCAACCCCATCTCACCTGACAGCATTACACCTCTCTCCCCAACAAGAGTGTTGAAGCCCTCTGGGAAGTTCTGGATGAAGGAGTAAGCATTGGCTTTATGGGCAGCCTCCTCTATATCTTCAATTTTCACACTACTTGGGTCATCAATTCCATATGCTATGTTGTCGGCAATGCTGCAGGAGAATAAGACAGGCTCCTGAAATATAAATGCAAGTTCTTCTCAAAATATTGCCATATCACACATCACATTATACACAGTAATGATTTCAGTATATAATGAACAAACCAAGTTGTTCATTTGTGGCTGTTAAATAAGGAATATACAATTTATTTATTTAATATTTACCATTCCTTTACCACTGACTTAAAGACTCATTCAAAGCAGCTAGAGCTGGATTTGAACAGCTGACCTCATTGGTCATGGGCTTGACAGTCAGAGCATGAAAGTGATTTAACAGTCTAAGGTGACACTAACTAATCCAAAAATGGAATAAAAACAAAACTGAAAAGCCACCTTTGTATTTTGCCCAATCTAGACTTTATTCTGATTTTCCAGTTTTTCAAGCCTTTCAACTACGTAAATGGGCTTTCCACATGAAAAATTGCTGGGACAGTCCAGTTTTCACCTCAAATTATGGATGATTTTTAAGTTTTATTTTCATACTCTCCTCTAACATTGAAAAAAGATTGATTCTGCCTGTAAAACAACAATTTGCCTAAGTCAGCAAAGTCTCATGAAAATACTATGTCTGTCAACTAAGGTATGTACACTGAAAACGTACACTGAATACTGGGACTAGTTTTTCGAAAGTGTATTGGTTAATACCTACATTAGGTGATATTTTAAAATTAAATTTCAGCCAAACTCAGCAGCCAATGCTATTGTCCAAAGTCAAAGTATAACAGCGAACAGTTTTAGTTCATACATAATACTGTAACAGAATTCTTTTTGGATTGTGTACAAATTTGATGGTTTGGTTTAAAGCTGAATCTGGTATTAAGTCTTAATACAGTCTTGAACAACCAGGCCCTAAACATCTGAGTATACTGGAAGCTAGAAAGTGACCAGCAAGTAACCATACATTACTGACACCTTATCTCTTAATCACAAGCATAAACATAGAATGCCCTTATACCAAATGCTTAAAATCGTAAATGTCTCCTGTCATCAGGCCAGAATGAGAAGTATATATACATACCTGACTAACAGTACCCATTTGACCTCTCAGCCAGAGAGGGTCAATCTCCTTGATGTCATGTCCATCTAATGTCACGCTACCTGATCAAAATTAAACACAAGGTTTTCCTGATTTGTGCCGCTCTGCAGATCTTAGAAAGGTTTTTGAGAGGTTTTTGGAAGGCGGGATGACATCTCACAAGGAAAAGGTAAAGATCAGCACCAAAAGTAATTTTTATGACTTTTTATTTGCCTCTAAAAATACACTTTTTGCTGCAAATTGTTAGGTGAAATACAGTATACCCTAATTCAACAGGAAAGAGTTGTAGTGCAAGATTCTCACCCTGGTCTGGGTCGTAAAATCTTAGGAGGAGCGCAGCTAAAGTCGACTTCCCCGAACCGCTCGCGCCCACCACAGCTGTCACACATCCTGAAGGCACTCGCAGACAAAATTCACGCAAAATAGGCAAATCCACCCGCGAAGGGTACGCAAAGACAACGTTCTGGAACTCTATGCTGCCCTGCACGGGAAACGTTTTCAGGCTTGGATCTAAGGGGTAAACATATTCGTACAAGAACAGCACCTTTACAACTAAGCAAACAAAATATTCTTACAAGCTTTCGCTGGCAATATATGTCAACTTCATCAGGCAAAGTCATTTGGATATCCGCGAAGGCTATAGCAAATGAGGAATTATATATATCAGCTTCATCAGGCAAAGTCATTTGGGTATCCTTGATGGCTATAGCAAATGATGAATTATATACGTCAGCTTCATCAGGCAAAGTCATTTGGATATCTGTGAAGGCTATAGCAAATGAGGAATTATATATATCAGCTTCATCAGGCAAAGTCATTTGGATATCCTTGATGGCTATAGCAAATGAGGAATTATATATGTCAGCTTCATCAGGCAAAGTCATTTGGATATCCTTGATGGCTATAGCAAATGAGGAATTATATATGTCAGCTTCATCAGGCAAAGTCATTTGGATATCCTTGATGGCTATAGCAAATGATGAATTATATACGTCAGCTTCATCAGGCAAAGTCATTTGGATATCCGTGAAGGCTATAGCAAATGAAGAATTATATATATATCAGCTTCATCAGGCAAAGTCATTTGGATATCCTTGATGGCTATAGCAAATGAGGAATTATATATGTCAGCTTCATCAGGCAAAGTCATTTGGATATCCTTGATGGCTATAGCAAATGAGGAATTATATATGTCAGCTTCATCAGGCAAAGTCATCTGGATATCCTTGATGGCTATAGCAAATGATGAATTATATACGTCAGCTTCATCAGGCAAAGTCATTTGGATATCTGTGATGGCTATAGCAAATGATGAATTATATATGTCAGCTTCATCAGGCAAAGTCATTTGGATATCCTTGATGGCTATAGCAAATGAGGAATTATATATGTCAGCTTCATCAGGCAAAGTCATTTGGATATCCGTGATGGCTATAGCAAATGATGAATTATCAAAGCATACAGCAGTACAAATCCATGTGATAATATATGATAACTTGTTTAATATACAATCTGATGAAACATTTCAATACAATTGAACAATACACTACAACAGCGACAGAGTAATTCCACTGGTATTTAATGCCATAAACAAGAATTTTCCAATTTTAAGATGAAGGTCAGTGTGGATGAAACAGAATGCCAGATGTAAATCATCGACCTGTAGAAAGTTACTGACAAACTTTTGCACGTCACGTCTCATGTCCCTCATGGTTGGGGGCAAGTACTTTACTACCGCTATTATTATTTTATATCACAGTACTAAACTACGGATGGTTTTCTCCAATCTCTGCCCAGTTTCCTCCCACTATGATGCTGGCCACTGTTGCATAAGTGAAATATTCTGGAGTACAGCGTAAAACACCAATCAAATAAATAAATTAAATGATGTGAGAGATCATGATACAAATCCTAATATATTTTATGGCAATCAGAGAGAACCAATTACCGAATAAGGTGAATTTACAACAACGGGCACAAACAAAATACATCTTCATTTGTAGTCAGAGACAAATAATCTGAAAACATTGCAAAAGGCTTTTTGAAAGTCTTGAACTTCTAAAATTGTAAATAATGATAATTTATGAAGACAAGATTTAGTGCAAGCTCTTCATTTAAACGGTGTTGTTTAATCCCTCTTAGTGCAGTTCTGCTAAGCTTACCATGGAGAGTAATAGCAGGTTGTTTATCAACAAGCTCCCAGAGTCTTGTACTGGCTCCTAAACCACGCATCAGTTCAGTGTAGAAAGAACTCAGACCTATGGAAGATTAACCGTTAGCTCTCAAATAAAAAAAATTACATTCCTATTGTAACAATTTAACACTGAACAAAAGAAGTCATCATTATCCATACTCAGTATTAACAAATAGAACTGCTTTATCCTGGGATAAAGATAATCCCAGTTTTATCTAATTGTTGTAACCCTACATGTCAGGAAAAAAAATTTATTGAAATCAAGAATGTGAAGACTGTAATGGCATATAAGTTCCATCACACAAAATACAGGTTCAGTAATACTGGCTAGTTTTAGAACATCTCAAGACTAACATGCTGGGGAATTTATAAGGCTGCCTGTTATATTTACACCTTCCTCTATTCTGTGCATGTAATGACTAATCCTGTACATCATGAATGCCTGGAATTTTACCACCAATCTGTTATTTTCTTGAATGGAAAATAACTTTTCCTGAATCTTAATGGAAATCCTACAACCCCAACAAAACTAACACTGTGATATCTCTCCTGGAATAAATGAATGATGTTGCTGGGCACAAAACTCCAGAATTTCTGCACTTTTGTCAGGTTTACAGGTGGAGAATACTGGCATTAAGGATTGAAGAATTACACATATGATGGAGACCAGTCACCTACCTGCTATGGAAAAGCCTACATAAGCAGCATAGAGTAAAAAGGCTGAGAGAGCACCAACAGTGATTTGCGATTCTGTCATCATCAGACCACCATAGTAAAACACAGACAAGACAATGACGTTCCCCGACAAGCCAGTCTGTAAATATAAAAGGGAAAAATGGGTTTCATTTGTACGGCTCACTTTTGATTTCACTGCCGTTTTACAAAGTTTCAGCATCTTCTGAACCAGTCTGCATTTCGTCATTTCTAATATGCCAACAGACTACAGCTAGCTTCAAAGGCAGATTTGAAACTAAGAACAAACACATCAGGTAGCAAACCCGTTTTCAAAAGTTAGAAATAACAAGGCATTCAGAGAATCCCACCAGCTTGCCTGATATAACAGTCTCGGTAGACAATACAATCAGGAGAAAGATGAAAGCATATTTTAATTTGACTGGTAAAGGTATTTCACTTGTTTGACAGCAGTGACTTTTAAGCAACCAGGGAGCCTGGTGTGACAATGCCCTGTCTGTTTAGTCGTTGTTGTGTGTCCCTCTCCCAAGGACCTACCCTATTTCTTCTAATTTTTGGGACATCTGGTCTGCTCTTTTCAGCAAATACACATGTAATTTTAACAAGTTTACACAGTTTCTATCTCCTGACATGGTAAGTTAGTCTAATGAATAATACATCCATATCTTTACCTATCTAAATAAAGTCTGGGAAAAAGGTAATTTTTGATTTTTTTAGCACTGCTGATACTTGTTCTAAACATTAGAAGAAAAATAGGGTACTGACGCAAGGTTGATTTGTTTACTGGTTTCAGTTTTATTGGATTTGTGAAAGTTTTTTTTTTTAGTCATTTTGATTGATAGACTTTCAATGCAAGAAATTACCAGTTATATAAACGTCACTTTGTTTTCTGTAGTAAATACATCTCCACTAGGAAGTCTCCACGCAGGTCTACAATTCTCACACACTGTTCGACCCATATGAAAGGGGCAATGAACAGCTTTCGAGCATACTGTTTGGACATTTTCTCCCAGTTTCCTCTTGTATGCATATTATCTACAGAAAACGTATATAAAACGTCTGTAACGTATAAGGCTACAATTTTTGTGCACAGTTCTACATACAGAGTGTTCGTACATGAGAACAAAAAGGCTAATGGCATGTAGCACTAGGGTCCTAGGACACAGGCTGATGTGTGTGTGTGTGCGTTCCCAAGGATTACATCGGAATGTTTAAACCATCCACAGATGATCAGTGTTGCCAGCTGAACATTTGCTCAGTCAAGCGTACAGTTACGATGGTCACAATAGTGCATGGATAGCCAATAATGGTTCCTGATTTGCATATGAACCTGCATGTTATGTGGAGGCTGCATCCATTATGTTTCAAGTAATAGCTTTTGTCATGGAATAAATGAACGGAAACTTTCTTTCATGGTGAGATATAGATTCATTCAGATTTCTGACATTCTTCTCCTTCAAGACCCTTTACAATGCAGTTGTTGTGAGTTCAAGTCCAGCTCATGCTGGCTTCCTCTCCGGCCATAAGTTTGAAGGTCAGTCTGAAACCTGCTGATGGTTGTGGGTTTCCCGCGGGCTCTGACTGTTTTTTTCTCACCATAATTCTGGCCACCATCTTATAAGTGAAATTTTCTTGAGTACAGCATAAAACACCAATGAAAAAAATACATAAATTAACTATGGTGGCATAAAACACCAATCAAATAAATAAATTAAACCACGGAGCTGAAAAAATAAAGCTTAACCTTCAATCCATGTTCATGTATGAAAGCCCATTGTATGCATACTGAACCTAAAGAAAAAAGCTTAACCTTCCATCTGAGTATGTACATCTACACACCGTAGACTAGGCAGTTGAAAAAAAAAAAAGCTTAACCTTTCATCCAAGTATGAGAGCCAATTATACAACAGCTGAAAAAACAAAAAAGCTTAACTGGACACCAAAACCGACACTTTCCTCTCTCTCACGATACCTCACCTTACTTCATACAGGCGAGATAAAAAGTGTTTGACAACTAGAGGAGTTGATTTATTTGATTTATTTATTTGATTGATGTTTTACGCCGTACTCAAGAATATTTCACTTATACGACGGCGGCCAGCATTATGGTGGGAGGAAACCGGGCAGAGCCCAGCAGAAACCCACGACCATCTGCAGGCTACAGGCAGACCTTCCCACTTACGACTGTACATGAGTTGAAAGTGTTTTAAACACACACAAATACACAAATAATAATGGCAAAAGTACTTACAGATCCAAAAAACAGGCCTCTAGCTAGTGCTTCTTTATATGCCAATCTAAGGACTCCATCCACCCTAGCATTGTAAGCTTGACATTCCTTTGATTCTTGGGCAAATGCTCGAACTAAGCGGATATTTCCTATTCGTTCTTCTGCAACCTTTGAGGGAATAAAATAATGTACATGATAAATCTTAACCAAAAGAAAAAGAAAAAAAATCAACAAAAAATGTTCTATTTTGAGAATGAAACCTGAATAAAAGTACACAGCAACAACCAGATCAGAATATATACCCACGTGCAGTTCCTCAGTAGCAGGTCACTCATTCAGCGCTAACTGGCTCCTAGTATTTCATTACAATTCCTTTATTCCATATCTGGTAAGTGGGAAGGTCTGTCAGCAACCTGTGGATGGTCGTGGATTTCCTCTGTGATTTGCCAGTTTCCTCCCCTCATAATGCTGGCCACAGTCATAAAAGTGAAATATTCTTGAGTACGGCGTAAAACACCAATCAAATAAATAAATAAATATTCCATATCTGATATCCGAAGGTGTAGTGTACACATGGTGCAAGTATTTTCAGATATGTTAACCAGCTAGAACTGTTCTTATTTGTTTTACAGTCATTCCATAAGTGCACCACATGCACACCATTGGTAGCCAAATGGTTCTCTTCTATTCAGTGTGAACATTTGAATTTTGAAATTTCAATTTGAAAATATGACTTTACATACATGTATAGATTGAGTGATTGTTGTCTGAAGCCACACTCCAGAATGTTTTACTTATTTGTGTAAGGTGATGGTCAGTTTTATGGGTGAAAGAAACCAGAGTGCCCAGGGTAAACCTCCAAGCTTTGGCAAATTAGCGACATTGTTTTCCTCCATCCTTAAGCCTGACTGCCGTGATACAAGTGAAAAATTCACTGGTAGTGCTGAATGACAAGTTGTCTTTGACAGTTCCTTACTGTCCTTTTGAGGCCCTGAGAACAGTGAAAGCAAGGCAAATTCCCTGCCCAAGGCTGGAATTGAACACAAAGCACATGTGTTCTAAGAATTAACCAGTCAACCACAACCAGCTTGCTCCACCACATTTTAAGTATCTGTGAAAATTAACTTACGTCAGTCGCTGAGGCTAGAGAGTCTTGTACTTTGGCTGTGATCCTCCTGACATATCTACCATAGACAATAGAGAGTGCTGCAATAGGGGGAACAATTCCGAGGGCTATGCCAGTCAACTGTGGTGAAACATAGACCTGCACATGGAATAAAGACATCGACATCCAGTCAATACAAATCAGGAGTATAAGCAGGATGCCTAACTGAATTACCACAATCTCTGCATGACCTTTGTTTCGTGAGCAATCTACCAATTTTGTGCCATGAAAAAATTACTCATATTACGTATTACACATTATACCCAACCACTGATTGATTTATTGATTGATTTATTAATAAACTTGATTAAGGTTTAATATTGTCGGAAGTTTCACTTATTTATGACAGCATGTAAATTTAATGGCTGGTGGAAACTGGGAAGCAGGTGGCAAGCCACAACTCACCACGACATCAAGTACTACTGGACAGACTTTCTTCACCAGACTTTAGCTAAGTGGACTTAAAACCCAAAGGTCATTGGATCAGGGTTTATCATGCAAATTTTAGACCATCTCTTAAAGCAGCCATACAAGATTTGGTCCTAATTTTCATTGCATTCACAATGACACAAATACATCAGATCTGTTTAAGAAGCTGTCAAGTCTGAGCTACCTCACAATGTGAGCTAAGCACTGCAGAATTTATAAATATAGCAGGCATTCTTACCATCATACCCACACCCCCTAAAGCCTGTGCTACAGCTCGTAAGCCATCAGAAATGTTCATCGTAACAGACTGGCCCACGAGGGATGTGTCCGTAGACAGACGATTGATTAACTCCCCTGTCTTGGTCTTGTCAAAGAAGGCAATTTCTTGTTTCATTATTGAAGAAAAAAGACGTTCCCTCAATGTTCGTACAATGTTTTGGCCTGAAACAAAAATTGAAAAATAAAAACTGAAAAAAAAAAACCCAAGGCCAAAAACAAAGGAAAGGCACAATTTGTGACAGTTAATGTATACATAAACAATTTTGATCTACTTGTGTGCTATCATACTTCCTTTAGTCTTTGCAAACTCTAATGTTAATTTAATGATGCACTTTGCGACGTACATAGAACGTGTCGTGATGTACAGATATGCACACAATACTGTTGAAAGATAAGTGGTCTTCAGTGCAAGTCAGATTGTGGGAATAGATGGCACGAAGTTCAGAATTCACCTGCCAAGAATAGTCATTTCTGGCCAAAAGAATAAATACTGTATACAGAAACTTTGCTCATAGATTTAAAAACATTTCTGCATTCCAAAAAAGGGTTGGGTGATGTAGCAATTGAGACCTCCACAAACATCTGTCTCACAACTTATTTTTCATTTAGCATTGACAGTGCCTTTAAAATATCTAAAATAAATTTGAACATAAAGAAAAAAAAAACAAATTTTACTGAATGTAGCACTCAATGTTAAATTTCCCCAATTCTTACCTGATACCTGCATCAAATAGACGCGCCCAAAGTTTGCTACGCCTCCAATCAAAAACACCACGATTAAAATTTTACATATTTTTGTCAGCTTCTCTTTCATGTTGCCATCATGTGCTGCTTCCTGTAGTATGTCTATCACCTTACCCATACAGAAGGGTACAGCCATGGTCACACCGCTGGACACAACCAGTAAGAGGATGGCACCTGATGAAGGAGCAATAGTTACAACTTGATCAACTAAAGTACAGGTACACCTTTATATAGCAACCGAATAATGGTAACATCAACCGGAGACAAAACTGTTTACCTAGAATAAAAGCCAAATTCTATAAGCACATGTAAGCATTCAGTAAAATTAACCACCAAACTATATTATGAAGTAAGCTTCACAACAACTGGATTTGAACCCTTGGCTTTAATTTATTTATTTATTTGATTGGTGTTTTACGCCGTACTCAAGAATATTTCACTTATACGATGGCGGCCAGCATTATGGTGGGTGGAAACCGGGAGCCCGGGGGAAACCCACGACCATCCACAGGTTGCTGGCAGACCTTCCCACTCACAGTTGGAGAGGAAGCCAGCATGAGCCGGACTTGAACTCACAGCGACCATGTGACACTAAACATTCAAGTGCAAAATACTGGGCCAAAATAAAAATGTTGCTTCCTTGGAGTAACAGTTCATTTTGTGAACTTTGGATAGATGGATCACCTTTTGAAAAAAAAATTGTTTTATTTTTTAAAGAATGTACTCTCTGCACGTCGCAGTTATTCTAAAGACTATTCATAATATGCAAGCTTATGGAGAGTGGACTTCAGCGTTGAATTTAATTTTCAACTAAATTAACACAGATTTACATTTCACATTTGTTGAATAATAAGGTGAATGAAGTTACACTGTGGTTCGCAGTTAGCAGTTAGCTATTCAATGGGGACAAGTCATTATTTCTATAAATTATACATTAGGCCGTATCTCCATTAATACTGCACCTACAGACATCATACTTGGTACATTATTGACACTTAATGCGAGCTACAATGTCATGCATATAATTCCCGATTACAACACCGGGGGGGGGGGGGCACTTAGGTGGATAGTTTGCATAGCAGTCTGGCCCATATATCCATTATTACTGCACCTACAGACATCATACTTGGTACATTATTGACACTTAATGCGAGCTACAATGTCATGCATATAATTCCCGATTACGACACTGGGGGGGGGGGGGGGGGGGGGTGGTACTTAGGTGGATAGTTTGAATAGCAATCTGGCCCATATATCCATTATTACTGCACCCACAGACATCATACTTGGTACATTATTGACACTTAATGCGGGCTACAATGTCATGCATATAATTTCCGATTATGACACCAGGGGGGGCACTTAGGTGGATAGTTTGCATAGCAGTCTGGCCCATATATCCATTATTACTGCACCCACAGACATCATACTTGGTACATTATTGACACTTAATGCGGGCTACAATGTCATGCATATAATTCCCGATTATGACACCAGGGGGGGCGCTTAGGTGGATAGTTTACATAGCAGTCTGGCCCATATATCCATTATTACTGCACCCACAGACATCATACTTGGTACATTATTGACACTTAATGCCAGCTACAATGTCATGCATATAATTCCCGATTGTGACACCAGGGGGGCGCTTAGGTGGATAGTTTGCATAGCAGTCTGGCCCATATATCCATTATTACTGCACCCACAGACATCATACTTGGTACATTATTGACACTTAATGCGGGCTACAACGTCATGCATATAATTCCGGATTACGACACCAGGGGGTCGCTTAGGTGGATAGTTTGCATAGCAGTCTGGCCCATATATCCATTATTACTGCACCCACAGACATCATACTTGGTACATTATTGACACTTAATGCGGGCTACAATGTCATGCATATAATTCCTGATTACGACACCAGGGGGGGTGCTTAGGTGGATAGTTTACATAGCAGTCTGGCCCATATATCCATTATTACTGCACCTACAGACATCATACTTGGTACATTATTGACACTTAATGCGAGCTACAATGTCATGCATATAATTCCTGATTACGACACCAGGGGGGGTGCTTAGGTGGATAGTTTACATAGCAGTCTGGCCCATATATCCATTATGACTGCACCTACAGACATCATACTTGGTACATTATTGACACTTAATGCAGGCTATCACACGATTGCAATAATTCCCAATTCTGACACCAGGGGGCGCTTCTGTGAATAGCAGTCTGAATAACAGTCTGGCTCATATCTCCATTAATAATGCACCTACAGACATCATACTTGGTAACATTTTTGTTGATATAAATTTTTTTCAGACAAAGTAGTGGTTTGTTAATTGGTTAAGAATCATGAAACTAGTGAACAATTTTGTCAAGAAGTTCAGCTAAGAATTTAGTGCGATTTCAGATGGCATCGGACGTTTAAACGTTTATCTTTTGCTTAAGGCGTTAATGCTGGTTTACAGATCAGTTAACAGGGTTACTGCTGATTTTGACGCCACCTGCAGTCAGATGTTAAGACTCTTGGTGTCACTTTGTACTGTTTGGAAAGTTGTGTTTAATTACCAAGTAAAAACGGTGTGTATGAATCTGTATGAAAACTGCTTTTCACACTGCTATTCATAGAAGCGCATAGAGGCGCAATATTACCGGAGACATAGCCCAATGCGTAATTAATAGAACTAATGACCCTAATAGCTAACTGCTAACTGCAGCAAGCTTTAAATGAAAAATTTTTCAAAAACAAAAAAGAACAAAGACAATTATAGCTGAAATGCTCACTTTAGATATAAAAATAAATGTGTCAGGTCTTGTTTCACTGGGTACGTAGGGTTACACAAAACAAAAAATTGTATCATTTATGTTATGTGGACAGGAAAAGCCTAGCTGCTGCATCCCTGTATGTTAGGATGTACCACACACCTGAACTGACCTCCCATGCCCCTAAAACACAGCAGCTGTCACAGATATCCTAATACATAAAGTGTTATAGCTTCTGTATGTTGACAAAATGCTCATGTCACATGGCCACTACCTAAACCAGCAATTCTGACACTTTATTTACGAAATCATGCCCTTTAAAAACATTAAACCGACTGTAATAAAAATCAAAATGAAATGCAACCTAATACATGATTGTATAAGTTGAATATCTATATCGAAACATGTATCATGCACCAGTACAATTCTTTAATAGTTAGGCCTACATATTAAGTGCTGTCGGTAAAGAAACTAACATTGTATCATAATTAGGGCAGGCTGGATGGTCAAAATAAATAGACTAATGCATGAATATGTATGTGTGCTTGGGGTTTAACATAGTACTTAATCATTTTTCAGTCATATGACGAGGAGGAGTCATTAGGTGTGTAGGCACTTTGTTCCTTCTTGTGGCAGGGCAAGTCCATGCTGCCAAAGTGCTGCCGCCACTAAAGCTTCATGCCGAAGACACCAGACATGACGCCCTGTCACATTATACTGACACCAGGTCAACTAGTCATGTTTCCTTGCTCTAACCTCTCACTGCTGAGCTCCAAGCGCGCCAGTAGCAAGTACCATTTTTGAAAGCCTTTGGCATGACCAGACCCAGGTTTGAGCTCAGGGTCTCCCTACTTCCAGGTGGACGCCCTAACCATTGGATCACCGAAGCAGTCAATCAACCAATGTATGAACACTGCAATAAGACACGTGTGTCTACTGTCTTTGTAATTCTAAGGTAGGTTTACTGTAAGCATTCTTCATTTTTGTAGGACTGCTGTGGTGGCCTAATGGTAAGAGTGTCTGCCTCAAAGCCAGGAGACCCGGGATCAAACTAATGTCACGTCATATACCGAAGACTTCAAAAATGGTACTTCTTTCTGCCCTGTTTGGCACTAACCATCCAGAGGTTAGAGCAAGCTAGAAACAGGACTGGTTAGCCCGGTGTCAATACTGAACTAGCTTAACATGTCAAAACTTTCTCCAACTATAAATATGTTGTCAAGTATCTGCATGCTGCTGTGTATAAAACTGTTACCTCCTGCCCCACAATACCATATATGCATATGTTTCTATGAAGGAGTAAATTTAAATGGGGGCCAACATGCATGCTGCTATGGTACATCATTTTTATTTATTTATTTATTTGATTGGTGTTTCATGCCGTACTCAAGAATATTTCATTTATAAGATGACGGCCAGCATTATGGTGGTTGGAAACCGGGCAGAGCCAGGGGGAAACCCATGACCATCTGCAGGTTGCTGGCAGACCTTTCCACTGACAACCGGAGAGGTTTCCAGCATGAGCTGGATATGAACTCACAGCGACTGCATTGGTGAGAGGCTTCTGGGTCATTACGCTGCGCTAGGGCGCTAACCAACTGAGCAACGGAGACCCCCCCATAATTTTTAGTAGTTGAGTTAATTGCCAATACTCAAGAGCTTACAAATTGGTCTAGACACACAACACTGCTTTTAAAACACCAGTATGGGATAAATGGTTTGCAGAAATGTGCATTGCAAACATTACGCAAAACTTAAAAAAAATATAACAATTTTTCAGTCATATTATGACGAGGAGTCATTAGGTGTGTGTACAGATGCTGTGTCTTCCTGGGGCAGGGCGAGTTCATGCTGCCAAAGTTCATGTTGCCCCACTGAAGTATCATGCCAATGACACCAGACATGAAACCCCACCCAGTCATATCATATTAGTTTCTGCATTTTATAAAGATGTGTGCAATTTATCAAAAACACGTACATGATGCAATCTGATTTTTGCCCGAATTAAAACACAGTCTGGTCAACTCACCTGTGAGCCTCCATCTTTCTGGTTTAGCTAGCCCAAGCAATCGTCTGACATCCGATAACTTGGGTGCTGCCCCTTTACGCACTGTAGCCTGGGCTGCTTTTGAGGGGACATTCGTGGGCGCAGTTTTTGTGGAGTAACGGCAGTTTAGTTTTTGGAGGTGTCGCTTGTCAACATTTCTTCTAAAAAATACTGCAACTGTTTTGACGTTAACACCATGACAGCTGCTATAATATCGACAAATTGCAGTCCTTATTACACCACGTGTTTTGCAACACTGAGATCTTGCAATTAAATGACTCTGCATCTTGACCGAGGTAGAAATCGACCGATAGTTTACAGAGGGACAGGAGAGATGCTGTCTGCCCGGCATGACGCTTGTCCCCAGGCGAGATGTCCAGCCTGACCTCTCCGTACTCTTCCTCGCCCAACTCCGACAACATAATCCTAGCCATGACATCATGCCACTCGAGTTTCTATCTCACCGTCTGCAACACTATCGGGTTTTAATTTCACCCATCGAGTACTCCGTCTCGTCCTCCCAAAAGCTTACAGCACATGTACATGCCTCTCTGATCAGAGCACGCTGACTTTATGTAACTTCTGATACCGACTGACGAAAACTTCTCCCTGTTCAACAACCGGTAACTCTCCGATAATGGATGATATTCCGGCACATAGTTATCTCCACTTGACCTGTTAAGGTTGCTCGGTACACAACATCTTGAAACGCAAAGATTAAAAAAAAAATTGTCAAATTATAGCTTTTATCATAGCAACAAATAATATGGAATAAGGAATGGGAGTCACTGAAGTAATTTTTGTCTAATCAGCATTTGAACTGCCTTCGCATAGGCAACATAAATTTGTAATGCCTATGCAAATCACACAGATGTATATGTATAGATTTTCTGTTCACTTGAGCGCTCGGATTTCTTTTAAAATATGCTACAGATAATTGAAAAAAAAATCATCGTCAGAATGAAAAATATTAAATAAAGGATAGGTGTCACCCAACTAGTTTTTTCCCTCACGTGAGTGCAAAATGTCTTTATATGACGGAATGCACACATGTAGATTTATTTCATTGGTCTTTTACGTCGTAAGCTACCCAAGACTATTTCACTTATTATACAACGGCGGCCAGCTTTATGGTGGGGGGGGGGGGGGGAGGAACGAACCTTCCCGCGTACTGTACGACCGGACACAGATGAACGTATAAATTAAGTGGAGGGGGGGGGGGAGGGGGGTACGTCACTTTAGTGACGCTAAACGTGACGTCATATATTGATATACATCATGTACGTTCATCTAGGGTTCGAGCCGTTTTTTTTTATAGTGAAGCTATGACCGAAGCTGGGGTTTTCGGTTGGAATGTCCAGCTTAGCTTTGGGCTACGTCGATCATAGATATAACAGGACACTGATGCGCAAATATCAGCGCAGAAGAAACCTTTCGAACAGCAGATTCTGCATATGGTTTCACAATACACCACTTTTGTGAACAAAAATGCATCTGTTCCGTTCAATTAACTGCGGTACGCACCACTTCAGTGCTGGGATATCCTTTTATTTACTTCTATGGCTATCTCCAGTCAGTTTGTGGTCAAATGTACAGGTGTTGACGTATGGCACAATCAGATCGCATGTTTATTCTAGCCCTTTTCCTATTAATGTTGAAAATGTATGTCAACATTTGTCTTGTATATATTTATTCAAGAATGCTTCACTCTTCTTTTGATATGATTGTTCGATGCTAATTAATGGAGGAAAAGAGGGGGCACAGATCTAAATTTGCCCTTTAACGGGACCGGCATACGGGCGGATTCTTCTCTTGCAACAGGCGGTGAAGCGACTTTGAATTAGGAATTCTAATATCTAGTATTTATAAATGAAAAATATAAATTGTTGCGCAACATAATATTTTGCTTGTTTTATGTGTGCATGGATGGTTAACTCACTGTGACGTTGCGCCTCGGAGCTCTGCCGAGCTTTCACTTTCGTAAATTGTATGGAGCATATATTATGATATATAGACAAAGTTTTTCCAATCTAATTAAAATCAGATCATACAAGTATAGCAAGGGCGCAGACTACACTAAGTAGAATGAATACTTGAATTTCCCATTTTATAATATGAAAAACATAGCCTACAGTAAATAAAAGTCCGTGGCACTGGTAGACCTGAGTTCGGTATTTTGCGAGCATCCGGTAATACATCAACAACAACAGTTCTGACCCGTCTTGCTCGCTTCTCCTGTGGTCCAAGAATGTCGGGTAAATACTCCTTGTTGTCTCTTCCATCAGATAAATCATTGTTTGTATGGAAATGATATTAATATAACTTAATTTTGTGTTGGACATATTTATATATTTGGCTGTTTTACATGTTATTGCGCAATTCACTAAAATGGGTCAGTTTTCATTCAGTTTAGGAACTGTCTTTAGAAAAAGTCAGCGTCAACTTTTGTTAGATATAGGCCTAACACAGAAAAGATTAATTAATCAGAATGGTTTTGATATAGATATAGCAATGGCGTAAGGGTAAAAGCAATAAATATATTTACAGGAGCACGTTGACATATAAACATTCCACAAATAGATGGCTTGCAAAGGCAGCCATCTTTGAGGTAAGTTGGTGTGTAGTGCCCATTGTATGCCATTATCAGCCAAGGGCCTCTGTCCAGCTGATGACACCTCTAACAGTAGACACCCAGTGGGCAATACACAAACTTACCTCAAAGATGGCTGCCATTGCCATCTATTATTAAATTCTGATTAAATGTGGATCAGAGTATGTATTGTCAATGTATGATAATGTATCCATGGTGTATGTGTTAACAATTAAGATGCTTGAAAGTACACAATTAAACTACCTGTAGTACAAAACTATCTAATTAGGTCTGGCTTGATTAACATAGATTGACAAAAAGTCCAATCGGCATTTCAAGGGTCTTGGGTGTTCGCGCATATTTGGCCAAGAGAAGGTGGGGGCTCTTGCAAACTACTGCAGTGAAAAGATGGGATTGTATGTTACATGTAAACGGCGCCACCAAGTCAACAGACAGATTTGTATTCAATCAAGCAACTACCATAAAATAACATCTTTTATCTACGTTGGTTTGCGAGATCCCCCACCTGTCTCGTGGATATCTGTGTGAACTTGTGAGGCCCCTGAAAAGCTGATTGAACTTATTAGGACTCTTGCAACGTCAGGTTCACTGCATACCCTCAACCAGAGAAATACAGTGTTATTAGGCAGAGGTCATCTGGTAGAATATCCAACAGGAATGGACATTAGAACAATTCCCTAAGTAATGTGATTGTCTTCAATTTTGTTATTATTATACATTAGACACAAACGTTCATTTAGGGGAGAAACATTTTATAGTTGGTTGCCATACAAATCAGGTATTTTATCAAAGTTAATAATTTCAGTTTAAATACAAATCTACAGCCAATCCTACAAAGCAGATTTTGAAATAAGTCAAAATTTAAAATTTCAATATGTTGCATTGTTTTTGGTATAAAAAGTTGGTTATTGGATAAATTTTTTTGGCTGAAAGATGAGACACCAACTTGGAGTCTGTTGAGCATTTAGGGGATTTCAAACCGGGAAAACTTTAAAATTTATATCCAAATGGGTTCTTAAAGAGTAAATTTTTTTCTGCATGCAGAACACTCCAAACAGTGCGATGTTATTATGAGTCTATTGGTGTCAAGAGTTAGCAGAGGCCCAGTTATGGAGACATGAAAAAATGTGAAGAAATTTCCGAAAGTAGTTTCATCCAAGTGCCAGAATGTGTAACAAAGTAGACCGTGTTGTGGTCAAATGTTAGCTTCCTTTTGTGATTGTTTTGTTGGGATTTATAGGTAGTTAATAAAAATAGTAATCATGTTTGATGTCGTGCTTTCATTTATTATCCTTTCAATTTTATGTTGCAAATGGGCTCTTAATTACATCTGCCACATGATTAACATTTGGATATAAAACCATCAGGTTCAAAGGTTCAAAGTTTAGCTAGTTGTGAGTGTGTTTTTTTTATTTTCCTGTTGCTCAAGCCTTTGGTGTGCACTGTTGGACCCCGCAGTTATTCTGTTCAGTAGGCGATTTTCTTTTCTTGTGGATAGGGGAAGAAGGTCAGCCAACAGTTTTTTGATTCAATATGTTCATGCGCCTCTTTTCTTGTGAAAAGGGGAAAAGGGTCAGAGAGTCAACCGACAGCTCATTGGTTCAATATGTTCATGTGCCTCTTTTCTTGTGAAAAGAGGAAAAGGGTCAGAGGGTCAACCGACAGCTCATTGGTTCAATATGTTCATGTGCCTCTTTTCTTGTGAAAAGGGTCAGAGAGTCAACCGACAGCTCATTGGTTCAATATGTTCATGTGCAGCCGGGTAATCTAATACGTCACTATGCTAAAAATAGAAAAAGCACATGGCCACACATCAGTGGGTTTTCCAGACAAACTGATGACGGTAACAATCATTGATAACTACTTATATCGACCGGTAATGACTGGGATGCCTGGAATGGCAGTGTGACATTAATCAGATAAGGTTTATTGCTTCTTTTTCATTGTTTGTATGGGAAGTGGAGAGTATACATCATTGACTCGGTTAGTGAGAATTTATATCTTGGTATTAAAGGCTGTATGTGAAGGTGCTGTTGAATTCTGAAACTGAATGTTGAATGCCATCTCGGGCCTGTAGGAACAAATACATGTTTTGTACCAATTTTTTACACGTCATTTCGAATGGGCCATGTTGTTCGCCATGATAACTCTCAAAAACGTACAAAGACTAGAACATCTATACTGACGAACTGAGATCAAAATAAACTGTGAACTAATTTTGAAATGAATCACCTAACAGTTGGTTTCATCCATTGAGGGAAAATAAGGGCTTTAAATGTATACACAAACTGTGATGAATTTGGACGTGGTGGGTTAGAAAAGTGGAAGTTCATTCATCTTTAGTTTGATAAATCTTCAACATGCCAGTAAAAGTGAAAAGAAAAAGTAGATACCTTAACCATCTTTCAAAAGTAATCCAGCCGTTTAAGTTTGAATCAGACAACACAAATCAACGTCTGCCATGTTTGGATTTTTTTTTTTTTTCTTCGGGCAGGGAGATGGGCTGCGAAAAATTTATCCCACCCAACATTCTGTGACAGGGCATGCAATTCTCAAAGAGAATGTTGCATAAGATAAAATTTTCATGGCCCATCACCTTGCCCAAAGTTGAAAAAAAATTCCATTCATGGAGGACGTTGATTTGAGTTGTCCGATTCAAAAGTTTAAACGGCTGGATCACTGTTAAAAGATGGTTTACCACTACTGGCTTTAACACATTACCTTTCGGGCATTTTAGGGAATCGGTGGCTAGCAAAAATAAAGTAGGGTTAGAGCCGGGGTTTTTTTTTAGTGAAATTAGCCGCGTGGAAGTCTATATGACTGAAACTGGGCATTACAGTTGGAACGTCCAGCTTAGCTTTGGGCTATGTCCCCCCCCCCAACATCATACCCAATATGAAAAGTTCCTGAACTGTTTAAAAAAAAAAAATTTGTTCATGTCATCAGTAACAAGTAATCGTGTAATTCTCTGAACAAAGATAAACTATATATACTTTTTTGTGTGTGGTGCATTTTTCTGTCAGGAAGGGCCTTAAAAATTGGGGAAGGGCCAATTGATTTGCAAGTCAATTGGCCCTGCTGGCCTTTTGATTTGTGGGGCATATTTTTACCCCTGTATAGTGATATTTATGTCGCCCTGAATCCCCAGAACTGTTTGATTTTATTCACCTTGTATTAAAACTTGGAGTAACTGCATACTTTGTGATCCTAGATTTGATCTAGATTCTGGTGGATTTGCGCAAAGCAAACCTACGGGAATCCGTTTAGATTCTGGTAAAGACGTACGAAATTAACGTCCTGTTATACAAATGAAAAAATTGTTTGGTACAACGTTAAAGCACTCAATCACTCACTCGGCCATCCCCCCCCCAAAAAAAGATTGTTGTGCTCCTTTGTGAAAGTGTTTTTTACCATATTCATACTTGGTGACATCAAAAAGTAATATTAGTACTATATAATATATATATAGTACAATAGAGCGGCCCTGATAGCATAGTTGGTAGAGCGCCCGCTTATGGAGCAGTAGATCCATGGTCAGCCCTGGGTTGAGTCACACTTCAGACCTTAAAAGAGGAAGTTGTAACTTCTTCGCATGGCGTTCACCATGGAGGGGATAGTGCAACGACTGGTTGACCCGTATCAATATAATGGCTCCAGTGGGGCAGCTTACTTGCCTGTGGTAAGGCGTCTTAGTGAAGCAGCACTAGATAAAAGAGTGGTGGAAATCCGTTGTGCAACAAGTAGGTACATCACATGCACTCTAAGGATTTGTTTGGTTTTTTTTTATTCTTGCTTACACATATGTTTTTTCTTACTGTTGCAAGGCTAAAGAATTATTAATCTGTTGCTGGGTTCTTGAATACCGACAGAATACTCTGGCCCTTTGTGGGTGGACATCGAGACCTAAGAATTGTGCTGAAAGACAGCTGGTCATTAGTTACAAAAAAAAAATGTAGTTAGAAGAACAACAATGGACCCATTTCACAGCCCTTGGGCTCTATTTTTTTTATATTGGATTTAAAGATGTTGATATTTTAGAAATGATACATCTAAACCAGACCCTCTGTATGACACGGGAAACTCGCCAGTTTATACTGAAAATGATATAGTTAGGGGTATGAGATCTGAATAAATCAGTGCATATGGGTTTTCTTAACAGTATTTCTAATCATATATCTTCAATCTGTCTTTTTATTTTAGATTGGGTTGTGATATACTCAGGTGGAACAGTGACATCCACAATTCAGGAGAAATGCAACCTGAGAAATATCACCTGGTTGAGTAAGTGTTGGAACATATACTGAATGATCTGCACCAGGAAGTAATCTGCCAGCTGTGAATACATATAGTATGGTCTTCAGTGGTGTCGAAATGAGAGGATTTAGTATTTTCCTCAACACAGATATCCTCTCCAGCTTGCGTCTTCACGTAAGATCGGTCCAGTAAAATAAATGTGCATTTTCTTTTATATCAAAGTTTGATTACCGTGTCGGTGTTCTTAGTATTTGATTTGTTTATTTATTTTATATATACACAGCTGTGGTCAGGGTGATGGGAGGAAACTTCTTCTCTTTGTTAGGAACGTGTATATGTTTATAACTGAGCCAGCAAGAGCTCTTAGTATTTTCGAGGCAATCCCAGTCCACATTTGGTTTATGGCATTTAGCACTGAAATTGTTATTAATGACTGTCAGTGTGATACACATGCATGTGCATTCATGAACTTTTTCAGATGTAGATGAGCCGTGTGCTGAACCCAGTGAGCTGAATTTCACAAAGATCTTGTTTATTGTGAATAAACGTTTCCTTTCTTTCTTGAGAAAACGACAGAACCACAGATGGATGAAATTTCTTGACGGTAAACCAAAAATAATATTTTATGCTTATCAGGAGAAGTAAAGATTGTCCAAAGATATGTACATACATGATTATATCGGCCAATGACCCTCAGATGTTTGCTGACAGTGTGGCCAACAATGCTGTCAAATAAGTCAGATATAGATTTGACAGTCATGACATTCTGCACATTCAAGCAGAATGTGTTTGATGATATATTGGGCATGACAAAGAACACACTCATGAGCAGTACTCCCACAAAAATATGAAGATGGAAGAATTTGTGATTTTTAAGTACCTAATATATTAAATATAATATAAAGTAAAATGTATTATTATATATCTAGTACATTAAAGTAAATATTATATACACGTTGTAATATACCAGAAAAAGACTTATATACATGTATTTCTGACATTGAAAGATATCTTCTATGGGTCTTTATACTAACAGACTTATTGAATTCAGTAACTTTTTTGTTTTTTTGTTCTTGATATACTTGGATGCTTAATATTACCTGTGGAGTGTTACTTGTGAGACTTATCGTGGGTTTGCATTTGGCAGCTGTTGCTGAAAAGGGAGACTCTGGTAACAACCTGAGCAGCACTGCAGAGAACTTGCAAGCTGTTGTCTTTGCTGGCTTATCTGGGGAAGATCTGGAAAATGGAGATGAGCTCTTTCAGGGGTTAGAGAAGATTCTCTTGGAGCCTGGACAGGATCTGTCCACTTTGCTGATGCAGATATTAGTACGTGGCACAGGTGAGTCATGCGTACAATCAAATCAGATAGAACGAATTCTGACTGATTCTTCCATCTTAGTTTTCTTGTGAAGTTTCATAAATTTCTTATCAGAAAAACTTTAGTGTTAGCATAAATGTATCATGTGCTTCTAAAAGTGCATTTTTATATGTCAAACTTTACGTGAAATACAGTAGTTTGAAACAGGATTCGAATGCAGGCTGTTCCTTTTCACTGCTCAGAAGAAATTTATTAATTTATCATAAAAAGACAGGGAAAAGGGTGCTAAAGGTAATGAATATTGAGATCCATTACACTGTTGTGTAATGGTGAGTTGACTTGAGTTTTGGCTGTGACTCAGTAGCTCTATTAAACTTTGTGTCATCCTTTTAACATGGACACCCTATATTTTAACCACGACATCCTATATCTTTTAAAAAGGACTATTTATTTAACAAGAGACCTGTATGTAAGACAACAAGAAATCCTAAGTGGGCGATGTCACAGCTATTTGTGAATTTGCACTTGTTAGGATATCAAAAGAACAATATCTGATGAAAATTATAACCAGCAGAAAATAAATACACATTGCTTTTTGCCTTAAATGGATTTATTTTTGTGAAGCAGATACTTTCTTCAAACAGATAGGCCTAGAGGACTTACATCTTACAGGAATCATCCTGGAATTTGATTATTTCTGATGTGAATACATGTCTGTTTTCAGGTCAGATATTGAGTAGCAGCCAGGAGCATATGCCTCAAGATCATAGTATTCCCCCTGGCTATGGCTCTGTCTCTGACTATGTCATGGGCTGTACAAGCGGGCTGGATGCCACGCGCTCTATGAGCTCCTGTGGGTTAGCAATGGCGCACCCGCAGTCCATGACAGGGCTAGCTGATATACACGCCCCCTCTCACATGACCCCACCACACCAGGCCAGTTGTCCCAATAGTAGTGAGATGGCTTACATTCCCCTCCCTGTGTCTGAGCTCAGAATCAGTCTGGATGACCAGCACCTCCATCCCCCACAGGGAGGTGCTGTGAGCACTTATCACTCAGGGAACGGCTCCTACAGAGGGATGTCTCACCAGCATGGGCAGCATGTGTATGCACAGCCATTTAATATAACCTCAGACAGATCATTAGAAGGTTAGTGCTGTTTGTACTGAATTTGTCCAATCTGTTTTATATTCATGAAGTAACCGTTACACAAATTTTTGGTTTCCAGGATTTCCTTGCCTATAACTTTATATAGAAACAATTGTAAGAATTATGTTACTAGGGAGTACCTCATAACATACAAGTAATGGTGGGAAATAATAGAGATTGTCATTACCTGTTCTCTGGTAACTTCTGAAAGTAATAACAATGTGAAATGTCGTCAGGTAGTGTGTAGAATCTCTTGTACTCTTGTACCTTCATCACATACATTTGACAACCATGTGAAGTGTCTTTCTACCAGAAATTAACGTCAAAAGTAATAACAAAATGCCTTTATATGATATTTAGAATTACTTGTTCTTTAACATAGCTTCATAATCTGAACATGATGTGAATCGTCTGTAACTGAAATTTCCCTGGTTTGTTTGTTTCATTGCAGAGTTCAATCCTGGCTATAGCACTGTGTTATTTTGTCTGCCTCTTTTCATATTTCAGATAATAATTCTTCAGGAGTCTCGTCATCTCCATGGCCTATGGTAAGTTAAACTTTACTTTTCATCACTAACATTCAAAAGCTGTTTTTCAGCTAAAATTTTCATGATAAAGAGCTTTTAAGGCCACTCATGTTTGCATATCAGCTGTGATTTTTGTTTCGGGCCTGATGGTGTTTGAGAATAATTATTTTGTTTGCTGATACAATGGAAGAAGTTAATGAAAGTGTCATTTCTTTGAGGTTTAACATATGTAAAGGAGAACTAAACATACAGTGGGAGAAAATCAACTATATGCTTTCTCTTCACAGACCTCTTATAAGGCTGGGCTGAGCACAGAGGGTGGAGCATGTCATGTGGACCCTAAGCCATCTTGTAAGATAATAACAGGGAAAGTCACAAATGACTTAAACATTTGCTTTTTGTGTGAATTTTATTGATATGGAAGTCAGTATTCTGACACGTGTTAGCCGGAGCCGTGTAACATGCACAAATGTTATAAATATGCTGGAGCCATTTAACATGCATGAATGTTGTAATAATGCTGGAGCCAGGTAACATGCATGAATGTTGTAATAATGCTGGAGCCAGGTAGCATGCATGAATGTGATAAATATGCCGAAGCCAGGTTATTTGCATGAATGTTATAAATATGCGAGTTGATTTTATTACACCACGCATCCACCAAAAATTATTGCTTTGAGTCTATTCGTTTGTCATGCTTTCATTTCATTGCAATAACTCCTACAAATATTGTGTTTTTGATGTGCAGGTTCAAGTTGTGAAATGTCAGATCAAGTGCAAAAAGTTGAACTCACTTGATCTGTGCATAATTTTTCATATTTAACAATTACTTTGATAGGTCATTGGTTTCTAATCTATGAAATAACTGCTTTTAATATTATTCTGTTTTGATTAAGTTTTGTGTGCTGTTTTGTGTGCGGCCCCTCAGATCAAGATCGTGCTTCGCTTTTGCATGTTTAGCGCACAGTCTGATTATTTAGCGCACAATTTGATTATTTGGAGCACGATCTGATTATTTAGCACAGAATCTCATTGTTTAGTGTACAGTCTAATTCTCGGAATCTGTTTGTATTAAGATGTATATTTATGGCCCATGTTACTTGGATTTATGGCTGTTCTGTGAATGTTAACTGGAGAAAATGAAAAAGAAACCTGTGACAAAGACATGTTCACATTGTTTTATGTGAACAGAATGCTCCTATAAGTCAGTGAAACTGTATGCTGACATCTTCTCAACAATTATTAAGTTCACCTGATTGAAAAAAAGTCACGATTTTTATATTATAAACACCTGAGGGTAGCTATGTCTATTTCGCATTGAGGTGCAGCTTTATTTTTCAGCCACTAACATTACATGATCAAAAACTATATGCACTTTCATTGAAAAGGAATATATGTAAATGCAAGCAAGGAAAGCTTCAAACAGTTTCAGGGAATGTTTCAGATATTAAGCCTTGCTTTAATGGCTTTGTTTATTCAGTTCCTGTTTTCTTGGATGATTTCAGCTAGCTGGACAGGCGACAAGGCCTCTGGTCTCTATGACGACGACTCATTGGTGATTGACTTACCTGTGACTGTCATGCAGTACCTGACCAGTGAGATGGACATCAGCCCGAACTATGGCAAGGGCTGGACGGAGCTGGCTGCCCTCAAGGGTTACATCCACTCTAGGGTGAACCGCATCAAGGGCAACCACAGCATTGAGTCCCCATTTCAGTATCTTCTGGGTCAGCAAGAGTTTAGCGGTTACACCTATGGTCAGTTGAAGAGAGACCTCAAGATTTTACCCAGACTGGATATCCTCAGACGACTTCAGAATGGAAACTTTATGTAAAAGTCAGAAAAGGCAATACCATAAGTACAACACCTTTTTGTTTTGTTTTTTAGTTTTGGAGGATTTGGGTGGGGGAGATTTTTTGTTTTTTGAATGATGGTGAAACCATAAAATATTTGTCATATTAAACTTTCTTCCATATACATGTAAGTTCACAGAAAGACAAAGTTGATGCATAAAATTTCATTAATCCATGTTCAGAAAAACTTATCAGATGATAACTGAGTAAAATTCATGTGTAAAAGTGTCTAATTATATGCCCCTGCCAAAGGGCAGAGCGCTTTATGTAATAACGATTTGTCCATCTGTCTGTCCATCTGTATTTGTGTCTGGGCTTTAACTCCAACAGTTTTCAACATAGAGTTTTAATATTTGGTGGATACATAGATACACAGAAGCAAAATCTTGTGTATTATAATCTTTTATAGGAGCAAGTGACTTATTAGGTAGAGTGCTTTGATGTAAGTAGTGCTACTGTGGTTTTGAGGTTGAAAACGAAAACCACAGTAATGTAAACATTTGCATCATGCATACAATATGGTGTCTCATTGAAATGTTACACTGCTGCTATTTATTTATTTCATTGGTGTTTTACACCATGATCAAGAATATTTTACTTATATGACGGTGGCCAGCATTACAGCGGGAGGAAACCAGACAGCCCAGGGGAAACGCACGACCATCCACAGGTTGCTGGAAAGCCTTCTGAAGTATGATCGGGGAGGAAGCCACCCTGAGCTCGAAGTGACCACATTGGTGAGAGGCTCCTGGGTCAGTGTGATGTATTAGCACGCAAACCCCTCAACCACGAAGGCCCCTATGCTATTGTTAACGATGGACATTAGTTGGTAAATTTTCATTATTTTAAGGTATACCTTAGGGATCATGGTTTTGTTCATCCAATGCCAAATAGTTAATACCGATGCTATTGAAGAGCAAACACAAAAAGCAGTATGAAACCAGTATCATTGACAATTTCACATGATTGAAATTTAGTTTGCTCAAGAACATTTGTTACTGTTATACCATTGGCTTAGTCATGCATAATACTCATCATTATGAGCATTCCATTACCATGACATGCATTCTCATTATACAGGAGGTCTCACCTTGATGATTTTGGCTGAGGCATATTTATGGGGTAATTTTAGTTCAGTTCAAATATATGTCTTGTTCAAATATACGTTTTGACGTGCGAGAACAAAGGAGCTATCATGACCAGAGTGTTTGTCTTATAATAAGTGTGTAAATCAGGCTAGATCGCTTGATTACACAGCGTGGACAGAAACAACATGGCCAGTGTTCTCTTGTGACTGATGACATCTGCCCAGAGATTTCATAGAATGGCCTAGCTAAGATTAACCTAGAACTGTGTCAGATTAGCTGTAGTGCTCAATACAGTCAAGGGATCGCTTGCGACGAAGAGAGGAAGAACTGTTAGCATTGGGAAGTTAAATGACGTTATACTAATTTAATAGAATTTTTAAAAAATGGAAATAATCAAAGGACTGATATTGTTTACATCAGAGTTCCTTAGCAGAAAATTCATCTTAGTGATCTATTTACATAGTGCGTGTTCATCTGTGTTGGACATGAATTCTGGTGAAAAGGGTCTAACCACTTGTTGGTCATGGCATATTTTGGGTATATTTCCATAATGAACTGTTTTTTTTACCTGGAAAAGCTGCAGTTTTAACCTATAAATTTGTTAAGTTTCATGAACTTATTGTAAAGGTATGATAAAAGGGGAAAAAAAAAACACTTTGTTTGATGGCTTACATGTATTGATGGCGTACATGTATTACAAGTTACTGTTGTAGCTGTCAGCCCACAAGTTTCCAAGTCAAAGACAAGTTCCAAACTATTTAACACAATTTTAATATCATGCAGCAGAAGAATTTCCAAAATTTCACAATTTGTGTGTGCACACTGTAAACCATGTCAATAGAAGAAATCGAGATATATTTTTTCTGATGTAAATAATTGTCACATTTGTATCGCGCAAATTTATACGATTTTCAGCCTGACATAGTTTTATATGGTTTATGGTATAGTTTATAGTTGTTGACTGACATGTTTTACTAGTTCTTGTAAACATGTTGCACTGTATAAACATGGTTACCAGTCAGTGTCAGAGTTGTGAAAAAATGAATGTTCCAGTCATGAATAGTCATGAGAAAAGGCCTGTGCAATACGGGTCTTCAGATATTCTCATTTCTTATGGTAGAAATCATTAATTACTGTCAGATTTAGTCATGCAACTTCAAGAATTTTTGTTTTGACACATCTTTGGCGATAAGGGTACTCTACTAACCTTTTTATAAAAAAAAAGCATTAGTGCATTTTTTTTTTTAAGGATCAAGGAATTTTTGATTTACATGTAATGTTGTCTGTGCCACTTTGGTGCTATACTCTTCCTGTCTTAAACAATTTGGAATTTAATTGTAATCACTTATTCATTTTTTATGCACATTTCTTAATGTGTTTATTTTTCCTTAATTTTTGCAATTACATATACTGCAATGAGTGTGCTTCATTATGTAAATTTAAGGTTGAGTATTAGATATTTCAAAGTCAAGTAAGTGCTGCATTGTTTTCTTTATTTTTAAATTTCCATTTGTTAAACTTAATATGTGCATTATTTTAAATTCTTTCATTTTGTTACACATTTCATTGTTATCTATTATTCCATAACAATTTTAGTCGTTTTGTGATGTTATGTTTTCAGTTCACATGTTTGCTTTCTTCTTCTTGGATGAACATCAGTACATGTACATCCTGCTGAAATAAATTACATGTACGAACAACTCAGTGTTGTGTTTACGAAACCTTTGTCGCTGATTTACTGGAAGGACATTCATACATGTAATTCAAGTCTTCCTTGTTTAAAATATTGGCAAAGTTGTCAAAGATGTCGCGTCGCATAACTGCCAGAAAGTTGCATGACTTGATGTAGCTGCCAGAAAGTGGCATGACTTGATGTAGCTGCCAGGAAGTGGCATGACTTGATATAGCTGCCAGGAAGTGGCATGACTTGATGTAGCTGCCAGAAAGTGGCATGACTTGATGTAGCTGCCAGGAAGTGGCATGACTTGATGTAGCTGCCAGGAAGTGGAATGACTTGATGTAGCTGCCAGAAAGTGGCATAACTTGATATAGCTGCCAGAAAGTGGCATAACTTGATATAGCTGCCAAAAAGTGGCATAACTTGATGTAGCTGCCAGAAAGTGGCATAGCTTGATGTAGCTGCCAGAAAGTTGCTTGACTATGTAGCTGCCAAAGGTTATAGAGTGATTGGTCGATTGAGTGGTTGGTGTTTTAACACCGAGTTCCAGAATTTTTCACTTTTGTGGCGGTAGTCAAGTTTTGTGGTGGAGGAAACCAGGCTTAACCACCGGAAACCACCGAGCTTCGTCAGATTCCTGATACATCTCGATTTTAAAAAGTTGTAGCTGAAACCACAGTGTATTTTCATGGATGTTCCTGAGCCGATGGCAAAGGTTTGATGGGTTGTAACACCAACCCAATTGTGGTTACAATTCTTTCAAATTAAAGCTTTTATTCAAAAGCCATCAGCCAAAAAACAATGAGGATTTGCATGTAAGGAAGACTTTTTATTTCTTTGAATAATATACTCATTGTACAGGTACGTACGCATACAATTATATATCCCTTAACTTTGAGCTATGAAAGTATCCATGATAATTTTATCTGAAAATGACAATAATTATAATCATAAAGCATTTGGCATTTTCATGACACACTAGTTGTGCACATGCATGTCCCCATTTTTATTTCAGTGTGAACATTTCAGTCGTTTTTTATTTGCTTTGTTACGAACTCGTCGGTCAGGGAGTGCTGGCTTTGGGTCACAAGATGGTGGTTCCAAATTCAGTCCTGAAATGGTGCATATAAATCTTTTAACATGTTGCCGAAAGTTGAAACAAGCTGAATCCAACACACATGTACATGTATGTACGAGTAGGCTTACATGTGTGTACGTGTAGACTTACATGTATGTATGAGCAGGCTTACATGTGTGTACGTGTAGGCTCACACGTGTGTACGTGTAGACTTACATGTGTGTACCTGTAGGCTTACATGTGTGTACGTGTAGACTTACATGTATGTATGAGCAGGCTTACATGTGTGTACGTGTAGGCTTACATGTGTGTACCTGTAAGCTTACATGTGTGTATATGTAGGCTTACATGTGTGTATGTGTAGGCTTACATGTGTGTACGTGTAGACTTACATGTATGTATGAGCAGGCTTACATGTGTGTACGTGTAGGCTTACACGTGTGTACGTGTAGACTTACATGTGTGTACCTGTAGGCTTACATGTGTGTACGTGTAGACTTACATGTATGTATGAGCAGGCTTACATGTGTGTACGTGTAGGCTTACATGTGTGTACCTGTAAGCTTACATGTGTGTATATGTAGGCTTACATGTGTGTATGTGTAGGCTTACATGTGTGTACGTGTAGGCTTACATGTGTGTACGTGTAGGCTTACATGTGTGTATGTGTAGGCTTACACATGTGTACTTGTAGACTTACATGTGTGTACGTGTAGGCTTACACATGTGTACGTGTAGACTTACATGTGTGTACCTGTAAGCTTACATGTGTGTATATGTAGGCTTACATGTGTGTATGTGTAGGCTTACATGTGTGTACGTGTAGGCTTACATGTGTGTACGTGTAGGCTTACATGTGTGTATGTGTAGGCTTACACATGTGTACTTGTAGACTTACATGTGTGTACGTGTAGGCTTACACATGTGTACGTGTAGACTTACATGTGTGTACCTGTAGGCTTACATGTGTGTTTGTGTAGGCTTACATGTGTGTACGTGTAGGCTTACATGTGTGTACGTGTAGGCTTACATGTGTGTATGTGTAGGCTTACATGTGTGTTCGTGTAGGCTTACATGTACCAGTTTCAATAAGAAAATCAAAACTTCCAAAGCCAAGCACTAGGTAAAACTTACCTGTGTGGAGACTATGAGACTCGAAGGTGAGGTTGTCTTACCTGTGATTGGACTAGGAGACTCAGAGGGGAGGTTCTCTTACCTGTGTGAAGACTATGAGACTCAAAGGGGAGGTTCTCTTACCTGTGTGAAGACTAGGAGACCCCGAGGGGAGGTCTGAAGACTATTAACCTCAGAGGGGTGGTTCTCTTACCTGTGTGAAGACTATGAACCTCAGAGGGGAGGTTCTCTTAACTGTGCGGAGACTATGAAGGGGAGGCTCTCCTACCTGTGTGGAGACCACGAAACTCAGAGGGGAGGCTCTCTTACCTGCTTGAAAACTAGGAGTCTCTGAGGAGAGATTTTCTTACCTGTTTGAAGACTAGGAGACTCAGAGGGGAGGTTCTCCTACCTGTGTGATGACTAGGAGAATGAGAGGGGAGGTTCTCTTGCCTGTGTGAAGACTGTGAGGTTCGGTGGGGTGGTTCCCTTACCTGTGTGAAGACTACGAAACTCAGAGCGGAGGTTCTCTTACCTATGTGAAGACTAGGGGGTTCGGAGGGGTGGTTCTCTTACCTGTGCGGAGACTACAAAACGAATGGGAGGTTCTCTTACCTGTGTGAAGACTATAAGACTCACAGGGGAGGTTCTCTTCCTTGGCCTCTTTCAGCACCTGGTCCGTGGCTATGGGTATGTCTGGATTGCTAGAGGATTTGATTACCGTATTACCTGTATCCACAAAGGCACAGTAGTACAGAGTGAGGCAACATTTTAGAATATGCACGGCGCCAATACAATACACCCATAGGTGTACAGGTATATATCGCGTTATGTGGTTACCTTTAAAGTTACTTCACAGATGATATAAAAGACGAGAGTAAAAACCAAAGTAGTGACGAAAGTGTGAAATCGGTAACTGCTAATACGAAACCCGTGAAATCTCCCTTCTGTCAATCTACCTCATTTAGATTATGTATACATTTTCATCTGTTTATGTAAACGCTTAAACGTCAACTGCTCTTAATACCATGGCAAAACACAGAATTACGTAGTTTAAAAGATGTGCCATCATGTTAACTGCAATTTATTAAATGTCGCAGGTCAAGAATTAATTAACATTACGATTAATGAACAACCATATTGAAAAAATGACTGATTTTTACTACACGTAAAAAACCGTAACAATTTATACATGTACGTGTATAATAGTGCTTGTATGTATATCCTTCACTTAGTATAATTTCAGTGGAAGACTCCCGGAAGGGTTACACAAAAGGGTCCAAATCGCAGTACAACAGTTTTTTTCTGTGATACAGCACAGTTTGTGTACTACTATAGGTGCTTTTTGACCCGACACATACACCGATAATTCCTTATATTATGATGTGTTATAGTGAGAATTGAACAATTATTTATTTGTGTATACACTTTGAATTTCTGGGACATCCCTGTCAATGAGTTGAGCGAATGAAAGAAACTGTTTCCCCATATATATGGAGTTAGACAAGGTAGCCCAACAGTACGCACGTCCGTGAAAGCTGAGACTATTATGGGATAAAGCTGCGGAGATATATGAATCCGCCCTGCAAATATTGTCAGTTACACATGCCAGATTAAAACCCCATTCCCATCAAGTCCGAATGCACAATGGATACTTCACGAGTACCAAGATTCGTCAAATTGCATAGTTGGGTGTGAATTCCCGTAAAATCTATTTTAGAAACAGTTTTCAAGAATCCTCAACGGTTACAACACTAATAAAATCGGTTGTACAACGGAAACGCAACGGTCAAGGCAACACTAACAAGGAACTGACCATAGATTACGAGGGAAGCCCCACTTGCGGTTTTACACAGTTCAGTGGCAATTGTAATCTACAAGAAAGAAGGTGTCACACAAGTTTTTTTGTCCAAGTAAATTCGTTTTTTGTTAATTAAATTGTTCACTAATTATCGCTCCTCGCCAAGCAGGTATTATTATTATTTGATAATAATGAGTCAGGGATAGAACAAGACCCTCAGACTTTACTCCCTCCATTTGCGAGATATATCATTATACATATATTTACGTATGGTGAATTAACATTCATTTCAGTTCTTCGACGGGCGACACTTGATAATCCAGGAAGATCAACGCTTTCCCACCAGTGCCAATCAACGCGACTAAACTGGCCGTAATCGTGAGACAACAATGAGATAATAGTGAACAAACATTGAGTTTCCCTTGCTCTTTGGTGGATACCCCGGTTTATCCCAACGGTTGTCTAACTGAGAAGCTCAGTTTTGCCGCCTCCATGAAAGTTTTGAACTTTTCAGGGTTGGTGGGACTGTGGCTTAGGACCGGTGCATGGTTTACTGATACTAAGAGAGTAGCGTAGAATCAGATGTTTCAAAAGCATTTTACTCGCTAGGGATGTTTATTGCAAAGGGGGCTGGTCGGATGTATATGGCCGTAGGCTTGCATAATAGTCCCAGATGTAAGTATATTCTATGATAGCCAGTATTACCGATGCTGCCTCTCCATATAGCAGGTGATAAAGCGTGAATGTACGTAACGCTACCATGTCTACCTACATCTACCCCTATTTGTCAAACCGAATGTACAGTAGGCCTATTAAGCCTTAAAAAGTGTACTGTTCCACAATAGCCATACAAGACACCATCATGTGTTGTTACTTTATAGCCTAGGTGCAACTTGTGAAAACGGCGCCTACTTCTATGCAAGGTTTTCGTGGCTTTCCTAGTTAAACCACGTGGCCTTATATGGAGATATGATAGAGCATTAAGAAGGCACATGTCATGCCACCGCAGAAATAAAGTTATCCGCATATACGAGAAAACGAGAAACTGGGCCAAACTGTCGAGCGCCTAGTTGTGTTCGACATAATTTGTACTGTGCTTTATAGATACGTCCCCATGGTGTTGTAAACGTGCACGTGGTTTTGGAAGTGCGTGAAGTTAGTAACGGGAGGATCATATAACGTTATAAGAGTACATAATGTTAAGAGCGCAAAGCTAGCCCTCTTTGAGTGGAAGCAGGTTTTTGTAGGCCTATCCTGGTTGTAGTGCTCTAGCTTCCTGCATGAATACCACTTTATACACACAACAATAGATCGCAACATCCGCATTGAAGAGTTTTAAAAGGGCTATCCTTATGCGTAGAATCTGCTGAATTGACTGGCTGTATCCAATACTTGACAAAATGGTAGTTGGGCAATGTTAAACCTTTGCCGAAAGGAAATGAGACATTCAGTTCGTCACGCCTACATAGTTCTGAAAGCAGAGTTGCACCGGATTACCTTTGTTTTCTTCCTTGTCGCCGGCCAGGTTTGCGGATAGTAATGGTGCTTTCACGGGGCTGGTGACCGGTGATGGAGGACGTTTTACATCGTCCTTCATAGGATCGTATTCCTACACCGAAAAAACAGATGTTTAGCATTTAAAAGGGTGATAATCTCTTTGCAACACATAATAAACGTGTTTAATATTTAACTGTAATGCACTTAAATGTCATTATTCAACAACTAATAATACGACCGCTTCCTAATATTGATCACTTACATTAAAACATTTAAATCACTCCGATTAAGCAATAAATCTATCCATTTAACTACATAAATGATTGTATTTATATAGCACATGTAAGTATTTATAACATACTGCATGTATTTATAAAATAAATCCATGTATTTATGAAACAAACGCGAGCGTTTAAAAAATAAACACATTGAACATGTTAAACATTAGCATTTATTTGTATATATAAAAGCAAGACGACTTTACTTTTGAACTCGTTAAGCAATTGTCATCAATCTTGCACAACAAGTTCACCTATATCTACAGCCCTCTTGTTTTCCAATGACCTTGTATTATTTTTCAGGGTTGGTGGGCCTGTGTTTCCAATACCTTGTAATAACACAATAAATGCGTCTTGTATCTACTGTACATCTGGCGGATGGTAAGGTAGAACATTATTTTATTATATTTCTCAGGCCACGATAATGGTCTTTTCTTCCGTGTATAAATTGTGGATTTTTTCACTTATACGGCGGTGATCCGGTTGAGGGAAATACGAAGAAAAACCATCTACTTTTGACAGGTACCTAACAAACCTCCTGACTTACATGCAACATCGCAGTCAAATCAGCGAAAGCTGAATTCGGGCAAAAAGGCCTGACAGTCGCAAAGAGCCATCCAACCGTGTACGTAGATGGGGGATGAACTAATTAACATACATTTATTATTTATTTATTTATTTGATTGGTGTTTTACGCCGTCCTCAAGAATGTTTCACTTATACGACGGCGGCCAGTATTATGGTGGGTGGAAACCGGGCAGAGCCCGGCGGAAAACCCACGACCATCCGCAGGTTACTGGAAATTAACATACAACCTATATACCTCATGTAATACCTCATAGAGTGGCATCGCCACTTCTTCACAGTTTATCTTTAGCCAGCCTTCGACGAATTGCTTAGCGTTCATCATGTGCGACTGTTTCCGTAAAAACACTACCATTCCGTTTTTAGCACCGCCTTGCCTGAAAAAACATACAGTCATTATGCAAAATTATGTGAATGGAAAACACTGAGTAGTTCAGTAACGAATTCCACATCCTGTAAAGTACAGTAGCAAGTATATTTACTTATTTATTAGATTGTTTTTTTACGCCATTCTCAAGAATATTTCACTTATACGATGGCGGCCAGCACTATGTTGGGAGGAAACCGGGCAGAGCCCAGGGAAAACGCACGACCATGCGCAAGTTGCTGGCAGACCTTCCCACGCACAGCCGGAGAGGAGCCAGCATGAGCTGGACTTGAACTCACAACGACCGCATAGGTGAGAGGCTCCTGGGTCATTGCGCCGCGCTGGCGTTCTAACCACCTCGGACACGGAGGCCCTCGGTAGCAAGTATAAGGTATATATGGAAATATGGAAAGTGTTTTATATCTGTTGTCTGTAGGCTATAGCTGGATCGAATTTCATGAGAATTCTTATAAGGATATTGCAAATGGAAAACATGGTTGATGACTTACGATTTCACAAGGCTGGTTTTCTCCAGCCAATCAGCAGCCATGGAATATGCTTCTTTCTTCTTCAAGAACAGTTCAAGTTCGTGTCGCATTAAGGTGGTTCTTGTGGCGCGGCAAAGCTGTTTTCAAAGTAGGACAAAACACTACACATACTGGACTACTGTAATTAACACTTTCGAAATTTTATCTAAACATTTTCCTCCCATGTCACGAGGGGATTTAACATAATACACTGATGGGTAGACAGATTCATTGCGATGTATTTTTATTTTAAAGTCTGTCGCTAAATAACGCGGCGTCAGGTTTATGGGTGGAGAAAACGGAAGTGCCCGGAATAAATCACTGGCCTGATTTGATAAATACCTGACAAATCTCCTGATTTAAAGCAGCACCCGAATTAACCACGCAGCAAGAACTGGGTTCGAGCCTGCAGCCTTATTGATCTCAGATTGATCACCTATAGCTGCGGCCCTCAAGAACAAGACTTTATCTCAATGAGCCTTCGATTGTCCCTTAAGGATTAATCTGCATGCAGTAGGCCGTATGTCTGGAGGGGGTTGGTGTCTGTATTCTACATACTCAACATTTCAATATTTATTGGGATATATGCGGGGCTATAATAACAATTGTACCCCCCCCCCCCCCCCCCCCCCCGACCCCGGCCGAATGGTTAACGTGGTAGAGCACGTACGTGGGAAGGTCTGCCAGCGGACAGCGGGTGGTCGCGGGTTGCCCTGGGCTATGCTCACACCACAGAATGTTGTCATACGAACACCCAATCAAATAATTAAACTAATATTCATTTATTTGATTAGTGTTTTACCCGAAACCCAAGAACATTTCACCCATACGACGGCGGCCAGCATTATGATGGGAGGAAACCTGGCAGAGCCCCATGGAAACCCACGATCATCAGCAGGCTGCTGGCAGACCTTCCCACGTACAGCCGGAGAGGAAGCCAGTATTAGCTGGACTTGAACTCACATATATATATATTGTATAATACCTTCAGAAAAAATGGTCTTTCGTTTTGTTCGGTCTGGATGTACTTCTTGTATTCCATTCGCATTTTCTCAAGCTGGACTTTCATCTCCTCAGGCGCGTCCGAGTTCTGGAATCTCTGGCGATTTCTTGCAGTCAACTCTTTCTCCCGTTCTTTCATCGACAAAGCCATTTTCCAGCAATAGTAATATGCCTGAAAGTAGTGGGACTATGACTGATTGCTTTTTTGACGTAACAAATAAAATACAATACGTCTGAAACAATCCACGTTTGTGTTCACTCTGTGTTTATCTACTCCTCGCGTCTTGAGATTCACAATGTATATTCATTTAACTCTCACGTCACGAAATTCAGAATATATTCATTCTATCCTCACCTCTCGAGATTCACAGTGCATTCATCTAATCCTCTCCTCTCGAGATTCACAGTATATTCATCTAATCCTCTCCTCCCGAGATTCACAATGTATTGATCTAATCCTCACCTCTCGAGATTCACAATGTATTGATCTTATCCTCACCTCTCGAGATTCACAATGTATTGATCTAATCCTCACCTCCCGAGATTCACAATGTATTCATCTAATCCTCACCTCCCGAGATTCACAATGTATTCATCTAATCCTCACCTCCCGAGATTCACAATGTATTCATCTAATCCTCACCTCTCGAGATTCATAAAGTACACAAAAAATGAATCTGTTAAATTTAACAGAAAGTCTGTCGTCTGAGTTATGCCATAATGCATTCCGTTATTAAAACACAATATTGTGTCATATTCAACACACTATCATGTCCAATACAGTCTTTATGTTAAATTAATAGAATATGTGTTATATTTAACAGAATAATCAGCTGCAAAAAAAGAACACATTCCAGCATCACTCGGATAACACACAATTAACAGATTATTTTTTGAGAATATTGCCCCTTCTCACGTCTCGAAATTCACATTGTATTCATCTTATCCTCACCTCTCGAGATCGCTTAATTTCTCTCAGGATGTTCGTCCTGTGTTTCATCATTGCCACAAGACCCAGGTCATACTTAGAATTAACAAGTGTTTTATGGTTGTTTTCCGACTCTCCTATGATTCTACAAAAGAAAAGTAATCATAAAACACATACAGTGAGTAGGCTATACGATACATGATATTTTCCCACAGGTCTAGTACTGTGCATAGTATAATGGGTTTGCAGGTTCATGAAAAGAAAGTCAATTTATACCGTACAACATGTTTGTCTATATTCCGTCAACAGTACACATGTACATGCATGTGTGTCACCAGTTGTTCAGATTTAAAATGTGTTACAATTTATGTCAAACATATGTCGTTGTGCCGGGGCTCGTTACATGAAACATTTTAAACTTTAGTCCAGATTGAAGAAACTATACCGGACTTAATTTTAGATAACGGCACGGACCATATTAGACAAGACAGATCGAATCGGTTGTGGCATTTGAGACATATAACATATTTTGAGATAATGACCCCTCGTCGTCATTTGACTGAAAAATTGGTAAGTACGACGTTAAACTCCAACCATTAATTCATTCATTTATTTTGAGAAAATTTTAATACGTTAAGGTATAAGTACACATGCAGATGTTATAACAATAATTTCACTCGGCATGTCTTGTTGTGATGAAGAGCCTACAAATGAAATGTGGTTGATTCGGTTAAAGAAGTCACTGTTCTCATCTGAAATAATAGCGATTTGATAAGATATTATACTGCAAAAACAGATGCAGTCTGAGCAAAACAGCCCTTTAAACCTCATATGGTAATGCGCATTTTGTATCCAATTAGTTGTTTCCAGATAACAGTGTACGGTACACTGCATGACTTGCTCCCACATCATACGACATGGTGAGTTTTGGGACTTTCTATGAACACTACAGTACATATACTTGATATAAAGCAAATGTAACGTTAGCCAGTTTTGTATCAGAGTAGTTCCAATGCTGAAAGTTTGAAGGTTCCCGGTAAAAGCACATGTACATGATTTACATACTGTCGGATCTTGTCGATGGCTCCGTTTTTGATAGCCAGGGCTTCCTGTTCCTCACAGTTCCGGCACTGAGTCTGAGCTTCTCGTATGGCCTTCACTCCAAAGTCGTCAGAAAATGGATCGTCTGCATGAAAAATGGCCAAAAAAAAAAATTACCACTTTCTGATAAATAAACATCCGTACATGACCAATTCGTAAGATATTTTAATTATTAAAGAGTCAGCGGCCTGAATACAAATTAGGCTACAGTACATAGATAGTAAATCAGAGCAGGGACGACAGTGTGTTAGTTGGCAAATTGACGGTGAAATCTGAGATCTGTTTTTATCACATATGCATTACCAGTCGCACAGTATTGCATTTTCCGAGAAAACTATATGAGCAGGTCACTTTTGCCATGTTTTTTACGGAACAATGCACACCACACATTAATTTCTTACCTCGACATTTCATCCACACCTTTTGCAAATCCTTCCGACAGTAGTAAGCTGCATCCCCACATTGAACTTCGTGCTTGACGATACATTTTATCATTTTCTTCAAATTCCTCAGGCCATAAAGGCTGCAACAATTTCCATATATCTTTTAGATACGTCTCAACTAATGGTAATTTAAAGCACAGAACATGTTATATAAGTCTGCAATTTAGACTGCACCCATTTTGGTTATGCACCGTAAAAGGGCTCGCGCAGAACAGAGTCATCCAATTATAACTCTGTTATAGTTAATAGGTTTTGCTGTCTTGAATGGAATGGTGTATTGGTAAAACGTTTTGCTGTCTTGAATGGAATGCTGTATTGGTAAAACGTTTTGCTGTCTTGAATGGAATGCTGTATTGGTAAAACGTTTTGCTGTCTTGAATGGAATGCTGTATTGGTAAAACGTTTTGCTGTCTTGAATGGAATGCTGTATTGGAAAGGTAACAGAATGATATATGATGCAAAACATCAAACATTATTACTTTAAGGTCGAGGGATTGCAAGGCACCTAAAGTAATGGTGGCGGTGTCCACCGGGTTGTCCATGTTTCGTCTACCCATAAACATGACTACCCTTAATTGGGTAGGGGCAACATTCTTGAGTATATGCGCGGTAAAAACTGGACAATCTGTTTGTTAAATATAAAAGACTACTCCAAAGAGTGCAGATCCAGAGCAGCAACAACAGCGTCATAGTTTGCAAATCATCAGACGTAGGCTTAACCAGCGAATTAGGCCTATACCGGCTCTTGACAATTAATCTCAGTTAGAGTTTTATTCTCACCGTTCATGTAACTGCAAAAGTAGTAGCAATTTAAGAAATACATGCACTCACTGAACGCACAATTATCAATATCACAGAGTGTAGCCTATTTAGTTAGGCCTATAGAACAAAGCATGCAGACCTTCCCATGTTTCGGCATGCATTTGTAAACTTGACTATGGGGGCCTACAGGCCCTATATTGCCTATGTGCCACAGATATTCGTAAGCGAGTCTTTCTGAACAAACACCATACACTTACTCAAACCCATCTTGTCTAATTTTCTCCAGTATTGTGGCGGTGGGACACAATTCTGTGGAGTTCTGATGTCCAGCCATGGCGGAACACGTCTGTTACGCCAATATGTCTGACTTATAACGTGGACGACGTAACGTCATGCGCGTCTGTATGTCATGGACACAACTGTGTCACAGAATATCGACAAAGAGTGACGTCACAATATATAATAATCACTGCACGCATATAACAATGACGTTATGTGGAAAGCAGACTGGGTCTGGACATGACCATCGAATTCTGACATTTACTGAAAAACTATCAAAGTAAGAGCCCCAGCTGAAGCAACGACAGCTGGATTTGAATACGGGACCACATTGGTTAAAGGCTGATCGGCATGCACGCTACAAGAACGACGCTTTTCGTAATTTATTTATTTTTTTGATTGGTGTTTTACGCCGTACTCAAAAATATTTCACTTATACGACGGCGACCAGCATTATGGTGGGAGGAAACCGGGCGGAGCCCGGGGGAAACCCACGAACATCCGCAGGCTGCTAGCAGACCTTCCCATTTACGGCCGGAGAGGAAGCCAGCATGAGCTGGATTTGAATTCACAGCGACCGCATTGGTGAGAGACTCCTGGGTCATTACGCCGTGCTAGCGCGCTAACCAACTGAACCTTTTCGTAATTGCAGACCCAGGATCATGAAGACCTAAGACTTCGTCTTCACATAAGAAAAAGTTTATTATCCCAAAATTGTCCTTTTACATTAAGAATTTATATTTGTAATATAAGTTACTTTTTGGTTTTCACGACAAAGTTGAAGAAAAGTGTTTAATATCAAATCTAAGGTCAGGAAGAATACAAATGATTGAATACAAAGGTGTTTGATCTGAAAGTTGATGTTACAGAAGTAAATATATGATGACAGTGATGACGCCATTGGCATGTTCCCCTTGGATTTTAGAACCGTCATCAACGTCACAAAAATTGCTACAATTTTTTTTAAACGATGGGCATTTTCCGTCAATGATCGGTTTGTTCATTGAAACTTATTGGTAACAAGTGGTTGACTATTGGCGCTCGGTATAAGAGGTATAGGCCATGCAAGTATACTGGTCGACCAGGTGTCAGCCTGTTTTAATACAACGTAATGATATTTATGACCCAAATATAATACTGAATCGACGTTAAAACCCCTGCGTTCAAAACAAAAAAACATAAGCGGCTGACGATCAGCTATGGGTTGATTGTGCGGTCTTAAATTTGCTGAGGACCACTTTGACTTTCACCATACAGTATGGTGCGCTAATCTGTACGTCATTCGTGGGAAAGTTTGTTAGTTTGCTTGCCAAAGGTCGGCGGTTACCTTGAGCAATCGTTCAGTTTTGCTCCATCCATTGAACTAAACATGTATAACTGTTAATGCATATGTGAAAAATTATGGAGTAGAAAGAAAAGTCAACATTTCACCAAATGTAAAGAGTTTTTGTTATTTGTAAAAAAACTATGCTGTAAAAAGCATATTTTTTTTTCTCAGTTCAAAGCACATATAAGTGAAATCATATACATTGGGACAATCGAAAGCTCGCCATTTTATAAGTTTTATCCAATGAACCGCGAGTTATTTATAAAATCCGAGGACGCGTCTCTTACCGCCTATACATCGTCGGGACACTATTTTGCCTTTCAACCATATGTAGCGGGTACCAGTGACGCAGTACCGTGTTTCCAGTTGAATTCACATGGCGATTCCCTTTGCCTCGTAAAAATTCCTCATTAAAAGTAGATTTATACAGTAACCAAACACAGGTCCCGTTTATGTCTGTTTCCCCTCTCTGCTTAATAAACACGTTATATTAATTTTTGTTATCTTCTCTTTAAGAGTATAGCCGCCATTGTATAAGTGAGGGATTCGTAACCATAGCGTTGAACAGCAAATAAATGGAATATATCGAATATAAGGACACAATCGAACAGTGAAGCGACCTAGCTACACCCATAAAGCCTGAGTGCATGAACGAGACAATTTAACAGGTTATTAATTAACCTCGTATCGGAATATTCTGGTCAATAAAAGCTTTTCAGGCTCAGAGATACCATGCTTTCTACTTAACTTTCCCTCTAACGCATTATTTAAAATTTTGTCAGACCTACATGATAAAGTATCGGGGTCTAGAGCTTTTGGAGTGGGTGGTGATCATCTACAATTTGACTGAAATTTATTTAAAATACTTTCTGCTCATAAAGATAAAATTGATATTGGGCGATCATTTGATGGCTCAGTTGATTTTCCAAGTTTGAAGAAGGTTTAACAACATTTTAGAGTTGCACAAATCATGACATTAAAGAGGAAACCATATTTTATAGCTTATACAGAACATGAAAACCATGCACATGTACCATTCTGAAGTTCACTTGGACTTTGGCGTAAACATTTGAGGAGATTTAGTGGCATTTTACAGAGATGCAAATGGTGCGATTCCATAGAGATTTCTTCCTCAGCATCGGTGAGACAGTTGAGGGGATATAGGCCTTGCGTATGTAAGGGCCACACAGAACATGAAAACCCGATATTTTCCAAAGAAAATATACGGTAAGATGTATATGTGGTTAATATTTTGAATGGCTCAAGTGTACAACGCAAGGCGACATAAAAAAGCATGATAACGGGAAAAAAGCAAACACCTCATACTGTTTTATCAACGAAAATTTTCTAACATCATCATGCCGATGCATCCTCTACAGGCCTAACCTCACACGTTTCACAACAAGGAACTGAGAACAAGCATCGAAACCAGTTCCTAACTTAATTTAAGACAGAACTTTTTATATTTTTTGTGAGCAATAGCTTCACGCAAACCAAAATATTATGTGCCTCAGTGCAAAAGTAAAAATACAGGAGTAGGCTATATGTGCGTGGGAGCAATCCCAGGAAACTTGATCAATAGACTACTCCAAGTAGGCCCATCTGGCATATGTTATGTGGAAAAGGGAGTTTAAATGATATGGGCAAGCTATGGAAAAAATGCACAACGTAGTCCAAGATCAGTTTAAGACACTTACAACTTGGTCTGATGACAATAAAGGTGTTGAGGCAAAATCAACTTTTAAGCTCGGTATTCCGACTTTTAAAGTCCGGGTCCACCTGTCTTTCGAACGGAGCAAACATAAAATAAAATAAAATAAAATAAAATAAAAGACTTTCTCCCCCACCCGCCACCATGTCAATTTTTTTTTTTTTTTTTGTTTTTTTGTTTTTTTTTTTTCCTTTTCCTAGGAATTTTTCACATGTCGCTTACGGCCTGGGCCTATATTATTTGATTTATTTTATTTGATTGGTGTTTTACGCCGTACTCAAGAATATTTCACTTGTACGGCGGTGGCCAGCATTATGGTGGGTGGAATCCAGGCAGAGCCCGGGGGATACCCACGACCATCCGCAGGTTGATGGCAGACCTTCCCACGTACAGCTGGGGCCGATATTATATAGCGCTTCTGTTAGCCAACCGGTACATTAGTGCTGGATGAGAAATTGACAATCGCGGGCCTACGGTTTAGAAAAATTAAAATAGGCCTACAGGCCGTATTATTTTTATACGGTTTCCCTACTACCGGAACTATAGGCCCCTCGGAAACAACACCATTTAATAACTGTTATTGCTTTGTTTTTATTGCCCTCTAACACCTTCCCCTTTTTCGATAAGCCAGCTGCCTTCCCACTTCCATTTGTCTGTGTGGTGGCGCCCCCTAGCGTTGACCTCGGCACTCATCGGAAGCAGTATCGGAATGTCAGAGGTCAGCCATATTGCGGTGGGACTCACGAGCGAAGGAGACAGCATAGTTTGTCAACTTCTCCTCGTGTTTGGCGTGTTTTGACTGGAACCCAATGTGCTGTTTTCCGTCCACTGACCCAGTTTAGTGGCAGTGGGGACAAAGTAAGTGCAGCATAAGCGAAGTTTGTCGATGGAAAAAAAAGACAACAATGACTGAAGTGTTGATGGGTTGAACAGCGAAGTTTCTTGTCTCGTGTTCGACTCACAAGCGAGTGGCAGAGCGAGTGGCTTCTTCAAAACACCCCGGCATTCAACTCACACATCGATGGAAGCTTGTGGAGAGAGCTACTGCTACGGATAATTGGCAGGTGACTGCTCAATTACTGTTCCTACTTCATCTGTTCATCTTGGTAAACATACAGCTTATTATTATTATCATCAACTAGAAGCAATCAACTAGGAGAGAATTTTACAACTTTGCATGAGTTCTTGACTTGAAAAGTTTAGACATGTGTATGTTTTCTTAAAGTTCAAGTTTTTTTTCAGTGTTGTTAAAAATATCTGAATATTACACACTGACATTTTAGGTTATTAACGACATACATTAAAAGTGTCACGGATCAAGACATCAGAAAATGTTAACATTAAAACAGTGTTTAAATTCTTAAAATTATTCTGCTTTACTGTAAAATATTACGTTGTGCACACTTTTTCCTTAACATGCTATTAAATATTGTTTGATTATTAAGCATTGATCAGTTATGTCTTCAGTCAGGCAGTCTTTTGTAAAGTATTTGCTAAGTAGATGTACTGTTTATGCCATTTGGAGATCATTTACATATACCTGGAGCAGTTGTAAATTATGTTTTGATAGGATACTAATATGTCTTGTAATATCCAATTTTGCTTGATCCTTTTGATATAGGTTCACTCAAAACATGAAATTAAACAGCATATGCCCACTAATGTTTACTTCAGAGGCTGTTAAAAGTTGTCGCAGTATTAATTAAGTTGAGGTTGCTGAATTCATTGTCTTTGAAGAATCTTCTTTTCACATTATACATCTGAGAAGTGGATCAGCCACTAACTAAGGCGTCAACATTGTATTTACACCTGTCAAAATATTACAACATACTTCTTAACAATGAACACATCCTATATCATCTTTTAGGTAGAAATAACCAAACTTCCAGTCGAATATTTATTAAGTTAGAAATAATATATTTGTAGCCTATGTATCAAATTTGAACTATCTTAGTGGACAATTCATGCACCATTTTTCTAACCTACAGTTTATTATGGGTTCAAAAGCTAAACAATTTTTTCCAGCATGTGCAGGTGTCTTCTGAATGAGCATACGTGTATATGTATCCAAATTCTTCAACATTTTAAACCACCTAGAGCTGTGACTGGTATTTTGAAACATTCTTAGAGAACTGGCGAGTGAAGAGAAATAAATTACACTGTTTTAACAGAAACTGTGTCCAAAAATGGCACAGTATCTTTGTTAATCTTAAAAATTCTTCAAACCAGTAATCTTTGGATGGTGACATTTTATATCAGAAATATTTTCAGTGCAGTAACACTTGAAATTTGAATAAAGGTGGAGAATTAACCAGCTGTCATCTGAAAAAGTGAATGAAATCTATCATAGAGTCAGGTACCATGATTGATGTTGCCCCTCATTCACTTCTGCATTTGTACACATGAATTCATCAGTATAATATCTTCAGTAATATTTGAATTCACATACTGTGCCTTTGCTCATGGAGACAACATATACAGTTAGAGTGACTACATGTATTTAATTACCTTTACATATCATTAAGATGTCTTCTCATTCTAACTACTGTACTTCAAAATTTAGGCATTGTGGCACATTTTGTTTGATTCTAATTGCCTCATCCACCTAATTAAGCCACTTACATGTAATTTTTTTTGTGACATTTGGTGACACTGCAACTTTAGGTGCAGTACATTGATTTGAAGTTGAAGAAATTGGCATTAACTACCCACTGCATTTGTTCAGATTTGATGCCTCCCAATTCAAATTAGAGGGTCTGAAAATTAATATGATACTTCCGCAGATCGCTCAAAATGAGTGGGCCACCTACGCCAACAAAACAACAGGGTAATTACCGTCCCGTTACGCCAAGCCCTACAGTGTCTGGTGTGTCGAAAATAGGGGATGAGGACCTACGACGGAAAGGGACAGAGGAACTTGTGCGTCTAGTCAGAAAACTGGAATCTGACTATAGAGGCCTGATGTTAGAACATAGCAATCTGATGAAGGACATTAATAGACGCATGCAGATAAACCTGTTAGAGATTCGTGGGCTAAAGGACATTAACCAGAAACTTCAGGATGACAACCAGGAGTTGCGGGACCTTTGCTGTTTCCTGGATGACGATCGCCAACGGGGAAGGAAACTGGCCCGGGAGTGGCAGAGGTTTGGGCGTTACACTGCCAGCGTCATGCGCAGCGAGGTTACCGCTTACCAAGACAAGCTGAGTGACCTCGAGTCGAAACAGGACTCGTTGATATCGGATAATATGGAGCTGAAGGAGCTGTGCTTGTATCTTGACCAAGAGAGAATGCGCTTCACCCCTGATCGTGACGAGGGTGACGGCAGCAGTAATACGACCACAGCCAGCGAGGTTCGTATGGAGGACAGCCAGCCTGGCTCTCAGGGCACTACGGACACCTCTTCTGACAACTCTACACGACAAAGAACCCCTGTCAATGGTATGTCACCTCCATGTCTTCATCTCTCCTTAGGCCATTGTTAAAAAGTCTTGGTTGAGTTAAATCATGGTATAAAAATATGGTAGCTGAGTAGGGGCTTCTTTTTTTCCTTGTTTTTTGGAGGGAACAGGGTGGTTGGGGGTTGAATAAAAACTATAGGGGTCTGAAAAGAAAGTAACCTTGAGAGAGGAAAAAATGATGTACTAATTAAAACATATATGAGTACAATGTAGGGCCTTTTTTAGAGGCTTAGGTGGGTAATACCCAACCAGCGTGTATGGTTATTAGTGATGGCCATGTCTCACATGATTCACAAGTTTTGAGTTGTGACAACAGAGCGTCGTCCCAGTGAGACTTAACAGCACAGTACAAGGAAGGCCAATCTGTCAAGTTTAACATGGGAGGAATATAATGTGGAAGTGTAATGGAGCAGGATCGGATTAATATGATAAATTATATTCTGGGGTTGGTTTGGGAGTCAAAACAAATGGTATTCTGTTAGTAACATTGAGCTAAATGCAAATTTACAGTATAAACCGTGCCATCAAAGTGGCAACTTTATTTTGCACCGGGATGTCACTCTGCTGTTGTCATGACGTAACTCAAAATCACTGTCTTCTCTCTCCATAGCCAAGATTGTCTGTTTATTCAATCAAAGAATCAGAGGTATGCAAGTATTTTCTTTTCTTCAGCAAACTGGGCTCTGTTGTGTTGACATCCCAGTGGATTATCCAGCTAGAACAAAAACAAAAGGAATCTGGAAAGGTCACATGTCCCAGATTCACAAGATTTTATACATGTACCTCTGACAGTGTTATGGAAATTGTTGATGTTTGTCTTGCTATCATTCTGTTTCTTAATGTGACCAGAGTTTGTAGAAAATTAATTTACAGTGTGCAGGCACAGTTGACTACTGCCCTGGGCCCACTTCCACAAAGCTTCGTTAATCAATTTTTTTGTAACTTTCCTTGTATATGATGTAGCTTTATGACACTATAACCTAAACAATGTCTTTTACAAAAAAACTTACGAGAAATATGACTTACATCAAATAAGAGTTGTGAAAGTGGGCCCAAAACTGTAGCAGTATACAATGTATTGCTAGATTTAGGTGGTAGATATGTCTTAACTTAAGTTTGGAAATTTATTTACCAGTATAAATAGCTATATAGATACAAGGTATGTAGCAGGTATATCTGTATTTGTTTTTAACTTTTGTTTGGTAACTTCATAATTTTTTTGTTTTGTATTAACAGTTTATCTGACTTTTTATAGACTTTGAACAGCTCTCCTCTGGCATATTAAGTTTTAACAGACTTTTTAGCAGCTCTGCTCTGGCATATTAAGATGTAACAGACTTTTTAACAGCTCTCCTCTAGGATCTTAGGTTTCAGCAGAACAGCAGTCCACTAATAAGATCTCTTTAGCTGAATACATGTATCCTAGTAATCATTTGTAATACACATAAATTTGCCTTCTTCAGGTCAAAGTCACACTTTAGTAGCACCACTGTATGTTAGTGCTCAATAAGACAGATATAGCATTGCATATCAGGGGATAATTTCTTTTGTATGGACTGCTGGTTTGAAATTTAAAAAAAAATATTTAAGAAAAAGTCATTAACTCAGTACAAGATATATAATTATCAGGTAAATTTTTAGTTGATCTGCAGTGGTGTATTTTTAGACAGCTTTTCACCAATAGCAGGACATTTGATCAAGTCATTTTTAGAACAACAGATCAAATGGGTTGATTTCTAGTCTATTTCTAGCATCCTAAGTTACGTGTTCTTTTAGATGATGAACAGCACCCTCCCCTCCCCCCTCCTATCCACACTTTGTTCCTTCACCCCGTGAAAATGTACTACATTAAAGAACAATCAGTGATATATATATGTACAGCGCTGGCCTCACCCAATAGCACATTGAGTGCATGATTTAGCGTACTCTGGGTGTACTCTGTCTCTCCTCTGGGCATCCTCTTCACGTACTTGTCACTTGCTCTGGGCACACAGCTACCCACATGTAGCGACCTACTGGTCGGCCTGATCTCACTGACACAATACTGCTGATGCAATATACATCCGCCAGTGGATGTCGGCTGTTTTTACCTGTCATGTTGTGGCGATAGAGTGCTGATGATGTCAACAATTCAGTTGGGGAAAACTTGTGAAAGTGTAATACGGTCACATAGTATCATGAAATATGTCTATGTCTATTTAGTAATATTGTAAAAACTGACCTACAAACCTGAAAAGGGTGAAAATGTATTCAGAAGTGAGCGATTCACCGCTAGAAAAAGTCGTAGTCAGATCAGAATGTCTGCCTTAACCTTTTGTTTTGGCCACGTCAAAAAGTCGAGATTTATGCTGAACCAAATCCAAAACTTTGCATACAGGCCAGAGAGTATGGGCTGGTCTATTCCATCCCTTGGGCTACCTCTCAAGCATGAATGTAGGCCTAGGTCTATAATATATAACTGGTGCATCTGAAAAGACAAGAAAAAATTTCAACATGTATGACGTTTGCCTTCTTGTATGCTAATACATGTAAATATTACCCAGTAGTAACTCCACAATTAAATTCTCAGCGAAGCCACATCGTTGCTGTTAGGCTACTTCGTTGCTTTAAACTGAACAGACAATTCTTGTTTAGCACTTTGTATTTTAAAAAATGTAGGCCTACTGCCGGCCTTTAAGTTGATTATTATACATAATCATATGCTTAGTGTCCGATCACCGGGCGAACAAGGTCAAACACCTTTGTCGGGAAAAGTAAGACAAAGGCCGTCTGCATTTCACCAGACTGGCCGAACTATGTTGGCTGAAGCTTAAATGACCTGTAGTCTGGCCACCCCAGTCGTAGACGTTACATTGGGAGCACACTCTCTTGGCTTACTCTGGGCGTACTCACCGCGTAGTCTTCACGTACTAAATTTGCTTATGGGCGAGGCTGGTACTGTATATGTAAATAATTTAAATAAATACATGAATGCCTAATCCAACCCTTACATGTACATGTACCTGTAGTTAAAACTATAAGGGTTAAGACAGGGAGAAGTATTTATTTATTCAATTGTTATTTTTAACACCCTCATCGAGAATTTTTATGATACTTTTTTATGTACACTGTTGCGGGCAGTTTTATGGATAGAGAAAACTTCGTGTGTGGAGGAAAAAAAGGAAAGTTACGAAAGAGAATTGTACACGTACACGTGAAGATCAAGTGATGCTGTCATGCGATCATGATGGTAATTTGGTGCTAACAGACCATGATGTGGGCTTTGTCTTGGCGTGACCTACAACTGATCAGGCACATCAGTGGTTGTTATAGCAACATACATGTACGTGTACTCGTCAGACCAGTGCCCAGTTTCACGAAGTTCTCTTAACGTTACGAGCTCCCAACTACCATGACGATGTAATGCCTACAGTACTGGTTGCTGTGGTAGTTAAGTGAACATAACATGAAGAGTGCTTCGTGAAACCAGGCCCAGTCTCCTAATGTACCGGGTACCTACATGTAAATGCATCAGAGATGTAATGAGGTGATATGATTATGTCTGTAATTACCTGTCAAAAAACTGATTAACAAACATCATGATACAATTACAGATCTTTGAAAAAAGAATCATTGGTATCTGCCTTCTAGTAAACTTTCGTAATTCTTTTTAATTACATGCGTGTCTATTTTGATGTTGAAAGAGTTCTAATTAAAGCTTACATACAGTTAATTTATTGAAAGACCTTTTAGCAGCGTTCATGGCATGCATCGTGCTTTGGGCTATTGTATCTGCCAGACATTGTTGAAGCAAATAATTGCACTCAGATGCAGGTCAATAATTTCTGTAGCCACGTACCAGTATTGTACACATGCATACATGTGCCTATAAGTGTACACATTCATGTACTTGTACAGGTTTAGAATGTATTCTTGATAAATAGACGTAAAACCCTAGGTATATTTTTGCTATGTCTTACAATGTCTCTGGGGTTATTTGTGCTAAATACAAGTCACAGTGAGATCCATGTTTCATTGAAATGTTAGTGCAAATTAAGGTCATACATGTAGATTTATTAAATTGAAGAACACCTGTTTATCAAGACAGATCTGGGATTTCAAAGGCACCATGCAGATCTTGTATGATAAGTATGGCATCATTGATTGTCAAAATCAAATGCATTAAATTATTCCAGGATGTGTTGTTTGGGTACATGTATTGTAGTATTTAGTTTGTTACATAGTTCCGAAAGTTTGCCAGCGTGCTGGTGACATGTTTGCATTTGTCCATGCACATGATACATGGTAACATAAGTGAGATGACGCTATTATAATACCCAGCTCAATGAAGTTAGAGGTATAATGGAATCACCCTGTCTTTCTGTAGACACGATTTTGTCCATACATCTCCTCGTCAGACCAGGGACCATTTTCTGAAACTTACCATACATCTTGCCTATCATCTTCAGTTTTTTGTGAAGATGGCTAAAGGCGTTCAAACGTTTGAATTCTCCGGAGGGCTGTATGGACCATACAATCAGAATTTAAGAACTCAAAGGAAGTTTTCCAATTCTAATCAAGACACTGAATATTGTAATAACTCTTTTTTTACCCGTGAACAATAGATTACTGAAATACTGTTCTCAAAACTTCCTTCGTTCTGGTGAACATCAGGAAAAAAAGATGATGTGACATCAGAGTTCCTAGATACCGTCACAGTGGCTCATAAAACCCACCATAGAATTCAAATATTTGATTGCCTCAACACTTTCAGAAAATCTAATATATTTCGGGATATTTCGCACAGCCGGATTCTAGTTTTATTTCCATACACAGGTTACAATACAGGGTGTGGTTGTGTCCACGAAGCAAACTCACAATCCAAACGGGTAACATTACCAAGAAATCAGAGATTTTTTTTGTTAGAAAATTTGTTTTGTAATCAAACTAAATTGGAATAAGTCGCTTTTGATTTATAGAATATGTACCTCAAAATATTTGGAAAAAGCACACAAAACTGGTGCCGATTTGAGAATCTGAGGCAACCCAAGGCATACTAGTATACGAGGTTGGAACACAATGCTATTCCTGCAGTCTGCTCTGTAGAGTACTTCTTCTCTAGATAAACAATGATGGCTGTTTTTAAACATTAGGAAACTTGTGTTTTCAGATTGATAGTTGGTATACATGTATATACCAAAAATTTATATTGGGTCAAGAAAGTAAGCTTAGCAACTTGCCTGAAAATAAGCAGCAGTACAAGAGCAGTATGGAAGTAGTTCTTGGGCAGGACTAACTGTTTAGTACAGGACAAAACTCAGCTGCCGTGTTAATTACATTTTACCTTTCTTTGCTGATGTGAATAGTTTGACGATTTGGCGTTATGTCCTGCACCATCTTAAAATGTATCTCCAGGCTAGAATAGGAGTGTAATGCATTTGATTCATTGCCTCGCCTTCATGTATACCCTTCACTAGACAAAGTTTGGGGAAAATCAAATCAGCACTCTAGACAACAGAAGATTTAGAATTTTGTGTCACTTTTGTTTTAGTTAGACATTGTTGTATGCTATGGTTGATTGTTGTATAGCTGAAAGACATTAATTAGCTATTTTTACTGATAATTAGTGAGTAATTTTAACTAGAGTAATGGTTAATTTGCAAACATTTCTATTAGAAGAAAATTTAATATCTATGTCTTGGTCCATTAAGTGTTAATCATATGCCTGAGGGCCTATGCAGTAGTTGTTCCCAGGCGATACTAACACCTGAACAGCTGTCATATTTACATATACACATATACATGTACCTGTACAATATGATCTGGGCTTATGAATATTTAGTACCTTAAACAGTGGCGTAGGCACAGCTTATTAGTGGCCAGGTAAAAAGTGACTGCATTGCTAAATTAAGGGCAAGCTGTGGTTATGTGTATCACGACTTGTCTGAGATACAGGTAAATGTCTTAAGTGCTCACTCAGTGGTCTGTACACTGTCTGAGATACAGGTGTGCTGTTACAGCACATATGTGATGTAACATACTTTTGTATGCATGTACATTATGTATTCCAACTTGATCATGCAATGGGGGGGCCTCCATGGCCTTTTGGTTGGCGTGCAAGCGGAGCGCAATGACCCAGGAACCTCTCACAAGATGACCTAGGAACCTCTCACAAGATGACCCAGGAACCTCTCACAAAATGCGGTCGCTTTGAGTTCAAGTCCAAATTGTGCTGGCTTCCTCTGCAGTTGTACATGAGAAGGCCTGCAAGCAATTCAAGGATGACCGTGGGTTCCCCTGATGCGCCGTCCAGTTTCCACACACCATAATGTTGATCGCAGTCAACATTATGGTGTGTGGAATCAAGTAAATAAATTGATAATGCAATGATGCAAGGATTGGAATAAAGTGTACTGCCTTTGTCAGAGTCTGCCTGCTCGTGGTAGGCTGATAATTGTTGCTGACATTAAATTATTGTCTTGTTTTATATCACAAAACCAGAGACATTTAAACCAAACACCCCATGCATTAAAGTTATGATGTAAGTGAAATAGCTGTTTGCAGGAAGAAATGTTTTCTTTTGATGCCTATTTAACACTTTAATAAATCTGCCATGTGTGTTTATTAGGTTATCTTGATTGCCAAAAGTTAAGAAAAGGTAAATTACAGTGACGTGGAAAGGTCTGCCAGCAACCTGCGGATGGTCATTGGTTCCCCCAGGCTCTGGGTTTCAGATTGCAAGATGAACAGCATAGTACACTGTAGCTGTGTGTGATTTATGTCCACAGATGCCACAGCGCAATACATTCGTCAGTTAGAAGAAAAAGTGCGTCAGCTTGAAGAGGAGAAAAGACAGTTGGCACAGGTGAGGGTTATAGACAAGTTTGTTACTGTATGACAAGGTATACTAACTATAGGTACACTGGGTGCTTGATATTTAGGAAATCCCTGGCATTGACCATTTGGCGATATACTGTAGCCTTTCAGATTTGAAGGTGACCAAATTTACATATTAAACATGTCTTGTATTTAGTCTCACGACACATGCTGAATCAGATTTGCTGTCTCATAATGTCTAGCAATGTGTTTTGTCTCATGGCACATGATGACTCAGATTTGCTCACTCACAATGTCTAGTAATGTGTTTTGTGTTACGGCACATGCTACCGGCCCGGGTAGCACAGTTGGTAGAGCGTCCGCTTCGGGACCGGTAGATCCAGGATCAATCCTTGATCGAATCACACCTAAGACTTTAATAGAGGAAGTTGTAACTTCCTCGCTTGGCGTTCAGCATGAAGGGGATAGTGCAACAACTGGTTGACCCGTATCAGTATAATGGCTCGGGCGGGGCGACTTACTTGCCTTCGGTAAGTCATCTCAGTGAAGCAGCACTAAAAATAAAAGAGCGGTGGAAATCCGTCCTGCAACAAGGAGGCACATTTCACGTCCATGCACCCTAATGATTCCTTCGTCGTCATATGATGGAAAAATTGTTGAGTATGACGTTAAACCCCAAGCACTCACTCGCGCACTCACTCACGGCACATGCTGAATCAGATTTGCTGTCTCATAATGTCTAGCAATGTGTTTTGTCTCATGGCACATGATGACTCAGATTTGCTCACTCACAATGTCTAGTAATGTGTATTGTCTTTCGGCACATGCTGAATCAGATTTGCTGTCTCATAATGTCTAGCAATGTGTTTTGTCTCATGGCACATGATGACTCAGATTTGCTCACTCACAATGTCTAGTAATGTGTATTGTCTTTCGGCACATGCTGAATCAGATTTGCTGTCTCATAATGTCTAGCAATGTGTTTTGTCTCATGGCACATGATGACTCAGATTTGCTCACTCACAATGTCTAGTAATGTGAGGAAATGTTGTGTGAAATGTCTGCAGGTTGTATCTAGATATACTTAAAGTTAGAGTTCTTGTGTTTCATGACTAGGACATTGAAACCTAGGACATATTCACAACCTTGGAATCAGAAATGTGCCCTAAAACTGCATGCAGACTTCTGATATTTTTTCTCCAAAAAAACAAAAAAAAAATTAAGCAATGAATCCTTGGCATCAGTGTGGTTTAGTGTGTACCGTGTATTGTAATGTTTTCTTATTGGAGAGACACATGTACATGTCAAAACTTCAAACAAGACACTACCTAAACACAGTGGTCTCCCTTTTCTGAGCACTTTTAGCATGTACACATCAGACAGTCTATCTCACTGTGCAAATGTATTTTCAGCAAATTAAGATATTGGTTCCTACATGTACTTTGTTTTCCCCTAAAGATTTGCGTGAAAAAAAATTCATATTCAGAGGCAAATAAAGGTTATAAAGTGTTACTTTTGTTGCTGAAACTTACATTATCTAGACGCGTATATTTCATGACAGAATGGTAAGATCAGTAGAACTCCCAGAATCAGGCAAAGTGATTCACATGTAGTTGTGGATTGAAATTTTGGTTACAAATATTGAAATTGTTCATATTGCTCAAGTTTTGTATGTGAAACTTACATGGATACATATGTATATGTATTAATAACATTATTCAACTGCTACTTGTGAATATTAATCATTAGGGTCATTTAGAATTTCCTGCAGCTCAGTGACCCAGGAGCCTCTCACCAATGCAGTCGCTGTGAGTTCAAGTCCAGATCATGCTGACTTGCTTTCCGGCGGAACGTGGCAAGATCTGTCAGCAACCTGCGGATGGTTGTGGGTTTCCTCTGAGCTCTGCCTGGTTTCCTCTAACCATAATGCTGTCCGCCGTCATATAAGTGAAATATTCTTGAGTATGGTGTAAAACACCAATCAGATAAATAAAAAATCAATATTCGGCTGCTCAGTCTACAAGTACATGTATGGTCAATTTTCAGGTTGTTAATGAAAGTCAAACATACCAGACTTACATGTGCATGTATGTTGCCATATTTATTGATCAGTAATGGTGTATATTTTGTTGTGTTATCCACAGAAAGTGGAAAGGAATGGTGCGGAAGGTTACAGACCAGGGGAGAGGAAATACGGAGGTGCCCCACAGCTTCACCCTACCCCTCCCCAGCATTCTCATTTGTCACCCTACCCTGCCCTTCCCTCGTCACACCTTAATTATTCATACCCAAATCATCCTCAGCAGTATAATGGGACAAGCCATCGACCTGACATGGTGAGTGTAATCTGCTTTGGCATGGGTCCAGAGAAGCCATCACATTAATATACCCCTATGGGAATTCAGACGGGATGTGCACAGCCAGTGAGGATGGGCTGTACAGAAAGTGTGGGTTTAGACATCTGCAGGATTAGGGTACAGTAATGAATTGTTGGTAACCTTGATTGGTTTATGTCATGCAAGACGGTTAACACCTGTTATGCAAATTCAATTAACAAAGTGGCTGATTGACAAGTGATTGATTATTCAATTTAAGTGTATTTAGTGACATATACATTGTATGAGGAGACGTTGATTGAAAACTTGAAAGGAGCCGTCATTACGGATAATTACACAAAGCATCAGAATTTTGTGTCAGCCTGCTGTTGACATTGACATATTATTGAATCGCTAATTAATACATGCAACTCCTCTTCTTGACCCCGTAAAATAGTGGTGGTAAAATGCATGTTTGTGGTAATACTGTACATGTCAGGCATGTTCCTCATTTGGACCCTGTACATTACTCATGCTCCCAATAAAACGATATAAATAAATAATGATGTACATGTACTTCAAATTCTGCCCCATTAATCAGTGATAGTAGTACTACCCCCCCCCCCCCCCCCCCCCCCCCCACCAACTCTCACCGCACACACACATCTGGCTGTAAGCTTATGTTGTAACACAGATAGCTTACAACTTGAGCAAAGACGAAGTAGTTAGACAGTGCACAGTGTACTGTTTTTTGGGTAAAGATTTGTATGTTAAAATTGAACGTTCAGAAGCAAATATAGACCTTAAAATGATACTTTTGATGCCAAGACTTAATTTTTTTTTCTGATAATAAATTAATCAAACTTCCCAAAAGAAAAGGTGACCTGATAAGGTAGCAAATGAGTGAAATGAAAATCAAGGACAATGTGCCTCAAATTATTCTGTAATGCTAAAGTATAGGTAAAGTACAGCAAATGTCTATATTTTGTCACTAAGCCATTTAAAAGGCATAATTTTATCAAATTAACCAACATAGTATTTGTACAAACTTTGTTCATATGTGATATGATAGAATGATATTAAATTTTTTCTTGCATCATTCATCTTCATTTTCTATTTGCAATGTGGCATCATAATCATTCATTTATTTCTTTGCTAGATGTACATGTATTTGTGAATGATCTTTGTAGTTGTTGATGTTCAGTGCTCGTGATGTGCCTTTTTGACCCCCTGAACTAAAACACACCTTTTCTCTGCTATTAACAGCCACCAAGTCGTCCCTCCCCATATGCAAACCCCAAATCACTGAGTGGCCCATCCAAACCAGAAGCTGTGGTGCATGCTATGAAAGTAAGTGTCTTTCTCTGCTGCCTTCTTTATACTAGAGAATTCAGATAGATGATTCTCATTGAAATAATGGAAGTCAGGAGACCTTGGGATCAAACCAGGGTCGGGTCATACCAAAGACTTTAAAGATGTTTGCTGCCTCGTTTTGCGCTCAGCACTGAGAGTTTAGAGCAAAGAAACATGACTAGTTGGCCTGGTGTCAGTAGAATATGGTTGGGTGGGTGTCATGTCTGGTGTCTTTGGCATGACACTTCAGTTGCGGCAGCACTTTGCTGGGATTTACTCGCCCAGCCACAAGAGTAAGTGAGTGAGGGCTTGGGGTTTAATGTCGTACTCAACAATTTTTCAGTCATATGAAAAAATCTTAGGGTGTTTGTAATGTGCCTTCTTGTAGCAGGATGGATTTCCACCGCTCTTTTATCTAGTGCTGCTTCACTGAGTCGACTTACCGAAGGCAAATAAGCTGCCCCGCAGGAAGCCATTATACTGATTCGGGTCAACCAGTCGTTGCACTATCCCCTTTATGCTGAACGCCAAGAGAGGAACTTCCTCTTTTAGTGTCTTAGGTGTGACTCTACCCAGGATTGACCCTGGACTTACTGCTCCCGAAGCGGACGCTGTACCAACTGTGCTATCCGGGCCGGTCCCTGCCTCAGGAATACACACTTAAGCACAATGTTAAACCCCAAGCATACATACGTACATTGAAATAGTGTAGACAGGGGGAGTAACTTTTCAGATTAAGAATTGGTTTGCACAATGTTTAAGTTCTCTCCCCATTACTAGTACAATTCTTAGTCGATCTTTATATAGGCATACCAACAGAAACATTCCTTTGTGCAGTGATAAACCCTAATGAAAAATTGTTACAAAGAAGGTGTTTGAACAATTTATGTGACAATTTATATGTTCATGGTTGATTTTAAATTGCACTGTTGTGGATATGTGGTTATTTGGGACTGTATCTTGTTTTTTGGGGAAATGTAGACGAGATGACCAGTCAGTAAATACAATCTTGAACCGAACCAGTTATGTCAGCAGAGTCACAATTTTAGTGCTCAACAATTAACACTTTTTTGTAGCTAGCTTTATTTGTGAGATATGTAAACAACGAGTGTGGCAAGTTTTCATCCAGCAGATCATATTCGGGATATGTGCTCCAGAGATTGATATTTTTTTTCCCCTTCCCAATGGTCTATTTCCCAATTTGCAACCACAGATGAACCTATTAGGGGCTGCTTTCCCAAAGTACAGGTACACACCTAATGCCTCGTTGTTGTCATATGACTGGAAAATTGTTAGGTACGGTGTTAAACCCCAAGCATGCATACATACATTTCAAAGTACAGGTACACGCTTTTCAGATATGCACAACTTTTGTTCGTTGTTTTCACCGTGGGTAAGTATAATATGAGAGGTGAAGGTTTGTTAGCTTAATCTCAGTTGACTATACATCTATATGCAGTCTGACAATCCTGGGTCTGGTCACACGTAAGACGTTCAGCTAGATCCAGGGACAATCCTGAGTCAGGTCACACGTAAGACGTTCAGCTAGATCCAGGGACAATCCTGGGTCTGATCACACGTAAGACGTTCAGCTAGATCCAGGGACAATCCTGGGTCTGATCACACGTAAGACGTTCAGCTGGATGCAGGGACAATCCTGGGTCTGGTCACATGTAAGATGTTCAGCTGGATGCAGGGACAATCCTGAGTCTGATCACACATAAGATGTTCAGCTAGATCCAGGGACAATCCTGAGTCTGGTCACACGTAAGACGTCCAGCTAGATCCAGGCACAATCCTGAGTCTGATCACACGTAAGACGTTCAGCTAGATTCAGGGACAATCCTGAGTCTGGTCACACGTAAGACGTCCAGCTAGATCCAGGCACAATTCTGAGTCTGATCACACGTAAGACGTTCAGCTAGATCCAGGGACAATCCTGGGTCTGGTCACACGTAAGATGTTCAGCTAGATCCAGGGACAATCCTCAGTCTGGTCACACGTAAGACGTTCAGCATTAAGGGGATATTGCCCCAAGTGGTTGACCCGGATCACTTGTGGGGCAGCTTATTTGCCTTCAGTAAGTAAGTTGTCTCAGTGAAGCAGCACTAGATGAAGAGCGGTGGAAATCCATCGTGCAAGGAGGAGGCACATTATGTGCGCTCTAAACACTCCTTCACTGAAAAATTTTTCAGTACGACGTTAAACCCTAAGCCCTCTCTCACTCATCTATATGCATTCACAACTTTTTACTTTTATTCCAGGTGTATACCAGTTCAGTGTAATACTTTACAGTATTTAAAAATCACAGCTTCGTGATAGATTTTTTCCCATAATATGCAGTTTTGCATTAAAATTTTTTACAAATTAGCGCTTTCCAATTTCCAAGCAGCACTAATTTTCTGTGTCAGTTGTCCCTCAGGGCCCGTTTTCACGGAACTCTTTAAGTTCAGTAAATTGCTTAAGTTTGTTTCATTTTGCCAAAGTACAACATGAAGTATTTCTAGAAAAAAGCTGATGTCAAACACTGTACAATTAAAGTATTATGCTGCTTAACAAAAGACATCTGCTTAAGCAAAAAATCATATAAGAATTTTGTGAAACCAGGCCCTGAATGTGTACCTGGCTCACCTATGCTCATGTTGTTAATGGCATGTATAGGATTCTTCATCTTCTTGTGCCCAGGTATTAGAGGTTCATGATCAGCTGGAACGTCACCCCCACCCCGACACCAGTGACCAGGACATGAGTGATAAGGAACGGGCTATAGTCAGGGAGATGTGCAACGTAAGCTCGCGTCATACAGTCTCTGTTCCGTTAGTTATCTGACTGTTGCCTAATGTAATGATTATGTAAGCCTATAAATGGAGGTACAAGCATAATCATGCTGACTTCCTCTCCGATCTCTGTGGAAAGGCCCACTAACTATCTCCAGCTGGTTGTGATCCCCCCCCCCCCCCCCTATAAATGGAGGTACATGCATGACTTCCTCTCCGTGGAAAGGCCCAATAACTATCTCCAGCTGGTTGTGATTCCCCCCCCCCCCCCACCGCCCTGCCTCAAAATATTATTAATTAGACTTAAAAATTGCTCATTGGTTTATGTCTGTCTTCACAAATTTTATTGTGCAATGCACCATTTGATGTTTTGTAGCCATCGTATGCATCACTTGGAAAATGGTACCTATTTAGTCAACTTTTTCACATATGAAAGAGCAACTTTCAGTGATATTTATGCATGTTTACATATACATTTTGGAGACACAAACAACAAGAGCTGGGTTGGCCTTTTTCAGGGCTTCACAAAAGGTGTAATATTTTTAACACAGAATAATGCCTGTAGAATATGCATGAATAAACACCTTTGCAAAGATGCGAAAAGGTTTTAGAATTACAGTAAGCATATTTTGGAGGCGTTTACAACTGAGTAAAAGATTTTACTCTTCTACCTTTGGGATTACACGAAAGATCAAGAGGGAAATTATGCATTTGGAGAATGGATCACAGTGTTAGAATTCAATTTTGCAGTTCACAATTAGCTAATGTAAATAATGTGTGTACTAACACTTTTCCGTTGTACCACGTACAGGTTGTGTGGAGAAAATTGGGGGATGTGGGAGGCAGCAGTGAGAGACGTCCGCCCCCGAAAACTACTCAACAGAACTACATGGAACCTCAACCAAGACCCCAAACCCAGGCCTCTCACAGGGGCCCCTCCCCTATGTCCACGGGCTCCCTCCCCATGAGTCTTCCTCCACAGAGCCCACCACCACCACCCACCTACCGTGGACCCACCCCAATGCCTTATATGGAGAAGAGGTCAACATACCTGGATGACAGGGGTTATCGGTAATCAGGAGTCAACTTAAAAGTTCACAGTGTGAAACACATCTGTATTAAGATTTAGAGTAGGTTCTAGTGCACATGACCAATATGGGGCTAGAGGTAGATAAACAGCAATATGTATCTCTTTGTTAAACATTGTAACCCTTGGCAATCAAACATATAAGAGGGTTTGCTTGACCTACGCATGTAATTTTGGCAGCCATACTGGAGTACAGCTGCTTTGCCAGCCCATGTGAACAGAACACCAATCTGGCTGACTAGCTGTTGTAGTGCTAGTGGGATGATGTCACACGCAACCCTCCTCTCTGCAGGACATTTTGTGTGTATTTATGATGTGAATCTTTGGGACACCTGAAATTGTAAAATATGGGATAGAATTATTCAGGGCAGCTGACCATTCTACAGAACCACCAGTCTAGAGCTGCTTAGTTAAATGCGCAGTTATGTGGCCTCCGTGACCTCGTGGGATGGTGCTAGTGCAGAACAGTGACTTGCGGAACCTCTCATCAAAGCCGTCGCTTTGAGGTAAAGTCCAACTCATGGTGGCTTTCCCTTTAGTCGTACGTGCGATGGTCTGCCAGAAACCTCTGGATGTTCGTGGCTTTCCCTGCACTCTGCCCCATGTTTCCTCCCGTCTGCTGGCTGCAGTCGTATAAGTGAAATATTCTTGAGTATGATGTAAAACACCAAACAAATAAACAAATTGTCCTGTACACCACCATAATGTTCGCCACCTTCATACGAGTGAAATATAAGGCAACTCTAATCAGATACATGAATAAATCGGCTTGCGCTTCTGCTTGTCTGCCATATGACCTCTTCTGCGCATGTGTACTGATGCACTTGTAACTGCCATCTGGCTTCATAGCATCTCTGATCATGTGCAGCCATTCCTTTGAATGCATCACTACTAAAAGTTATATACCACAGACGTTGTTAGGAAATCAGCAATGTCAGTGAAATATGAAAACATTGTCATGTGACTATTTACCTCAGTAGACTAAGGCATGCAGCATGCTTATGTGAGAGCAAGTCACAAAGTAGACTGACAATTCCTCTGAAAACAAGGTTAGATTTGAAATGTTACTCCGTTGTTATATTCATCACTTTTTAGACACCATTTTGTGACCAGGGTAACTACATGTATTTTGCTGAACACAATACTCAGGTGTTTGATGAAATATGCAAGTCATTCTTTGAAATATGTCATGGAAGTTGTGCTCTATTAAAATGTGATAACAGTTCAATGATTAAGTTTTCTAAGGTTCTAAGAACTAAGTTTGTCACCACATATCTGTAAAAATAGAATGATTTAAGTTCATTACTTTTTCAAATGTTTCATTCATATATTAGGTCAAATCATGATGTCTGTATTTTGATCATGCTGTATGTGTTTGTCAATTATTTTTTTTTTGTTTGTTTCTTGTTGTTTTTTTTTTGGGGTCAGCAGGAAGTTGCAGGTGCACAATAACACAGAAGAGAGATTATTTTTGCAGTTTCACTGAGACAAGTATTTACATTTTGTATTTGACAATAACATGGTTGTGACTTTTTTTGACTTGCTTTATAATATAACTTCATTTCCTACAGCTACATATAAACATGAATTAATCATTTTGCAGATTTGTATATAATATAGTTTTCTGATGGGAATGTGCTTGTTGGCTTACATATCGCCCTCATACTGATTTATATCATTGTGTAAATAGTTTATTCTATTGTTTTAGGACTGAAAACAAATACATGTATACATTTGTGTTGAACCCTGAACTGACAAAGCACCTTGATAAAGGATATTCACTGATTTTATGGCCTCCTGCCTGGTCAGTTGACTTTTATTATACTACTTTTATGACTTTAAGGTGACACATTGGCTTTTATTGTTGACATTTGCAGCATTATGCCTTTGGTGACACGTTGACATTTATGGCATTATGCCTGTGGTGACATGTTGACATTTATGGCATTATGTCTAAGGTGACATGCTGGCATTTATAGCATTATGCCTAAGGTGACATGTTGACATTTATGGCATTATGCATAAGGTGACATGTTGACATTTATGGAATTATGCCTATGGTGATACGCTGACATTTATGGTTTATGCCTATGGTGACATGTTGGCATTTATGGCATTATGCCTATGGTGACATGTTGACATTTATGGAATTATGCCTATGGTGATATGCTGACATTTATGGTTTATGCCTACGGTGACATCTTGACATTTATGGTATTACGCCGAAGGTGACATGTTCACATTTATGTCATTATGCCTGTGGGGATATGCTGACGTTTATGGTTTATGCCTATGTTGACATTTACATCATTATGCCTATGGTGACATGTTGACATTTACAGCATGATGTCAGTATTTTGACACATTGAGTTTTTGATTGCACAAAACCGTCCAAGACACTGACATCCTATCTTATGAAAATTTAAGACATATGCAAATATAGTTGTAAGGCAGCATCTAATGGTCCACACATGAAGTAATGAATGAATTTTGGGTACGTACTTCGTAGAGTTCTGTCTTATTCACTATATGGTTCTACATGTGCTACATTTTACAGTATTAACACTTGGCTTTTAAATTTGAGATGTGCTGCGGAAATTGTGCACTTAATTTTATATATTGTGTTTATTTGATCTATGTACACGATGTAATCTCCAAAGAGAGATTTACTCCAAGGTACTGTGTCATATAGCTCATTCAGAGTGGTGATATTTTATATGTTTAATGTCACATACATGTAGGTGTTTCACTGCTGTCTTTCTTGTGAAAACACATTCCTGCTTTTTGTGTGTTGACTTCAAGAGTTTTACAATAGAGTTACAGTGTCACCATTTTGGAAGGACTACAAGTAAATATACATATGTACATATTGTTTATCAGTTTTAGAGGTTATTCGAGCATGGAACAATGGTATGTCCGTCCTCTGACAAATACAAATGTTACAAATTTTTGGACAGATGTAGCAACAGGGAATTTACTTTTGATTTGACTTTTCACAGACTCTTTGCGTATAAACGATGAACAGGTTTTTACATCCAAGGGATATAACTCTTGACTGTCTCCATTATAACCAAGCATTACTATGATTTTTTTTTTGTAACTACTTTAGTGGAGCATTCCTCTATTGTAAATGAATATTTTATTTTGAACATTTGTGTATTTGTGAGTTTTACGAATTATCTTTTATCTTTTTATTTTAGCTATGTATAAATTTTAGAAAATTTTAGATTTTATACACAAGTTTGTTCAAAATTTAGAGTCCAGTATTCTGATAATTTGCAGAAGTTTTAATGTTATTTTTTCCCCCCCACAATGTGGAAATTTGATTGGTATAATAATAGCTGTTTTACTTTGTGGGTGCATTCAGACAGTTTGTCTGTTTTGGGAGTGATTAAGGGTTTGTATTGTTACAAGATGTTTGTGCTGCTAATATGGGGAACTGGGTACTGCCTTATTGTGCATTATGACCATATTTGGTTTATGAACCTGAGTTGTTTTGTTCGGCTGAACTACCTTTATAATACACAGCATCACATAGTGCCCCACATGACATGCCCGGAACTGTTAATATATAACAAATTTTAGATCTGTCTTTTCGCTGTTTCGGGAGTCAAATGAAAATGATGAAAGTAATAACATACTTTCTTTTTCGTTTTCTGCGTAAAAAAAATGAGATTGTTATGGGAAATTTTTATTGAAGATCCCCAAGAATTTCTGACGGTAGATGCAAGTGTGAAAAATTTTGTTATAATAACTTCATTGATAAGGAAATAGGCATTGTTTAATCTAACGAGATTAATAAATTCATGTGTTATCCAAACTGTAAAGATGGATGTTAATGATGGTTATTACATAGCAGAAAGGTTCACATAGTTTTTATACGACCGCGCCATTAGGCAGAGGGTATTATTTTATAGCAATTTTGTCCGTCTGTACATCCGTCCGTATTCATTTCTGGACTTACACTCCAACAGTTTTCTGTGTAGAGTTTGAATTTTTGGTGGATACATACATACACAGGTGATTATGTGCCGCCACTCACATCTGTCCATTTCCGCAGTTACCATGGTTACCAGATGGCCATTTCCCTGTGTATGCTATGTAAATAGATATGATTTCATGTCTGCGCTATAACTCCAACAATTTTCCTCATCGACTTATAGTTTTTGGTGGATACACAGATATACAGATGAGGATGTGTCACAATTCACACTTATCCATTTTTCGCGGTTGACATGGCATCCAGATAGCCATTTTCCTTATATATGCTATATAAATAGATATGATTTCATGTCCGGTCCATAACTCCAACTGTTTACTGCGTAGAGTTTTAATTTTTGGTGGATAGAAACATACACAGATGACGATGTGTCATGACTCACATTTGTTATTTCTGCAGTTTTCATGCTTACCAGATCGCCAGTTTCCCTATATATACTGTACAAATTGATAGGATTTCATGTCCGGGCTATAACTCCAACAGTTTTCTGTGGGAACATAGATACACAGATGAGGATGTGTTTTAACTCACATTTGTCCATTTTAGCAGCTATCATAGTAACTAGATAGCTATCTTCCCAACATATACTATATAAATAGATTTGATTTTCGTGTCCGAGCAACACCCCCTCTGTTTTCCACGCACAGATTTAATTTTTGGCAGATACATAGATACACTGATGACGATGTGTCACCACTCACATTTGTCCATTTTTCCCAATTGTCATGGTAACCAAATAGCCATTTTCCTTATATATACCACATAAATAGAAATGATTTCGTGTCCAGGTTACAACTCCAACTGTTTTCTGCATAAAGTTTGGATTTGAGGTGGACGCTTTGGTCCATTTGCGATGAAGATACCCCTCAGGGGTTATACTCACCACAGTGATGCTGATATTTTATATATTTCAAACAAATGCGTTTGTTAGGGCATATGTTGTATTCACCTGAACTCTTGTTAACCTTGTGGTATTGTACAGTGGCCACAAAATTCTGCATAGCTGCCTTATGGTACTGTACGACTGATAAGCAGTGCTGTATTGTATTAAACACAGTACTATGAGGGAACAAGCAGATGCTTCACAGGGTGCCGTTGTTCAAAAATGTTGTAAGACTTAATACCAGATTTAAGTTTTAAGTTAAATCTTCAATTTAGTACTTTGCCCAAAAATAATTGTGTAACAGCATATTAAATATGACCTAAATCTGCTGCTGTTGTACTTTGAATTTGGACAACTGCATTGACTGCTGAATTTTGCTAAAATCTTTAACAACTGGGCCCAGTACCACAAGGACCATGACTGCATTTTACCACCACTACAAGTTACTCTCTTAAAAGTGAAATGTGACATACAACTTATATAAATAAGTGATGTTAAGCTCAACATTTTGGCAGTGGTGGAGAAGGGAAATCTAATGTTACCTGTTAAAACTTTGTAAAGTGCTTGAAAACATTTTACAGAATGCTTAGAAAATTGTGTAATCTAACTACGTCTGATGTCAAATTTACGCTTTTAGGTGTTTTTGGTTCCTTGTTATAAATGTTAAAAATCGCAGTACTTTACATTTTGGATTGTTGGCACTCACATTTTCCAGGATTTAACATGTATCATTTAAACACTTAGGAAATGTTGGCAATTTAGGAATTACCTACAGTTTTGAACCTTACTTATCAGCTCAGGACCCAGTTGTTCAAAACCGTTTTAAGACTTAATACAAGATTTAAGTTTAAGCCTAGTCTTCAATTTAGGACTTAGCCCAAAAGTAATTTACGTAACAGGTCTATAACATATGACCTAAATCTGCTGTTACATTGGATTCTGAATTTTGCTAAAATCTTCAGTATGAAAAATGACTCAATACCAGTATTAACTAATACACTTTGAAATGACTGGGCCCAGCACAATTCAGAACTGTTCAGTAAAGCGAGAACACAGCTTTGTGGAGTTGTTATTGACAGATGATGATGAATTCTTTTTTGTTGACCATCAGACCTCATTTACATTGTGCTGCATGGAGGGTGCTACCGGGTACAGTATTAAACTGGTCATCTGAATATAGACATTAGCTCACAATTGTGCTCAACAGCATCAAGGAATTATACTAACCTTTGGAATTTTCCTCCAACATTGGCAGAAAATGTGTGGAAAAGCTGTAATTTTGGAAGATCAAAAACTTTAGGTGCTATTTACGTGAAAACACAGCCAACGTATTTTTTTTTTTCAACGTATTTTATGTAAGAACGACTTTAAAAAAAGTTTATCTGTAATTTTTGTACCAATATGATAATGAAGTTAGTTCATCGTCAATTTTGTGGCTTTACAGAAAGTACGTATATAGTTATATCAGTTTCGACAGAACTGTGCATCGTTAGGGTTATGAATGTGAACCAATTTGTACCAACATGGAGGACATTGGTAGATAAATTTCTGTGTGTGATGGAGGCCTACCGGTATTGTTCTAGAAGATTATTGCAAGCCTGTCGACACCAGTGTGTGTTGAGATTCTAGACAGGCTGTTATGGAGTCCCATCCATTTTCTTGTAACCTCATATGCGACTGTAGTTACAAACACACACTGTGGGCGTTAATTTACGTACTTAGTGAACAGTTAAATCGTATCAAAATTCAAGTGAAGATTGCATTATACTGATTTATGACACTTTGAAATTCATAGCTTGTTCTGCATGGGATGTTCATACAGTATTTTTATGTACTTCTTGTTGAATCTCTTGTTGCAATAACTATGCAGAGCTGTGTTAATCACGTAAGATTGTGCTATATTAAGTAAACACAGGAACTGTCATGTTCGGTGCCTGAAGGTCTGAGAGCTGCAGAACCTTCGCATTTCTCCGCTTTTCGGTTTTCGGAATTTCTGAAACTCTCGGGCCTTCGGTCTAAAGTAGATTAGGAACAAGTACCTGCGTCTGTATGTCGGGTTGTTGTCATTCCTCATTATAAGTCCAGCAATTCCCAATACGCTACATATTCTTCTTGTTAGCTGTCATTCAGTTATGTATACTGAACAGATACTTCCTTATTTACCCTTGATGTCCGCAATTCATGTCCATTTTATTATACAGCTTTTGACTATTTCAATAAAGTATTGTTGAAACAGGCAAGCCGTCGACTAATGCTTTCCTGACTAAATTCTTTGTCGGTTGTTGGAGAACATTTCGGCATGGTGTTCTCAGACGCGAACTTTTCACCGACGGTTTTATACCTGTGACTTCTACACACATTAGAGCCGATTAAGATGTTCACGCATCTCCTGGACAGTAAACGGTACATTTTCCCACTTCTCGGAGTGTCAACATATCTGCTGTATACCGTATTAACTTTGCTGGTAGACATTCCCATTGTCAGTATTACATATTCTACCAGCGCTATGGTTATATCGTCGACCCAAGTGGTTGTTTAAGATTCAACTCCTCTTGAGCCAAGAACCGATTTTAGAAAGCGGCGCCTCGTGGACGGTCAGTGTAAAACTGTTTCGTTGAATTTGTTGAAGCTGAAGCCCAGCTGTCTTGGCATATTGGTATCTGACACTTGCACCGTTAAAAGTGACCCATAACCCGTGTTTAGCCATCACTAGTCTTGTGAGAATGATTGTTTGTGGAGTGGCTTTGATTTGCCGAACGCTGTCGGTGGCTCCATTTTGTAATAACGCGTCTCTCGGTGAAAACCATTAGCCTCTGACCAATGAGGTCGCGTTTTCGAAGTAATCTAGCTGTGCATGGACGACTCGTTCACGACTTCAGTAGGTTACGGAGGTTAGGGTCAATATTTGGTTGCCCTTACAAAACGGACGACGACCCGTTGAGAAGAACGAAACTATCAGTCAGACAAATAGATAATTATCTAATATGTCTGTTTATGACGTGAGTAATGTCGTAAACGTTAGTAGAGGCCACTGATAGGTATGGAATCGGTTATACGTACTGTTTTTGAGCTCGCCTCACGAAGTAAAGTTTTTTTGCCAGTCATAAGGTTACAGTGGCCACCCATAGTACACAGAGTCAGTCACGGGAGCAGTTTGCATATTAAAGAGAAAGGTCTTTTTAAATCAAAGCTCAACATTTAGGTCAGCTATTCACAGGGTTACAATTGCCCCCCCCCCCCCCCAGATAGTACATGAATTGCCAATTGCAGTTCGTGATTTTCATATCGAAGACCTCTGTGATAAAGTGCACTAACTCCCACAGTGTCTTTTTACCACCACAATGATTTAAAACTCTTAGAGGATAATATCTGTGTATGACAGTGTCAATCATTCTAATTTTTTTTTTATATATTTGAATATATCACATGACTTGAATATTATGCAGTTTTACAGACTGCTCAATCAGGCGAGATACCGGTATTCTCTGAATACCTTGTTCTGGTATGTTATATGTTGGCTACGGTTGTGCTTGTATGTTTCTTGGGATTGGTCTAGCTATGGAGGTCGATTCCACAGTAAACACTTTTGAGTTTATGATCATGCAGAATTTAAAACGCTTATCGGGGATAAATTATACAGGAGTAAAAGTTGATATAAATGACTTGCCCCATGAAGAGTAAAATCAGAATAGCGACGACAGTGTGACAGTTGGCAAATGGTCACACGTAATAACCATGCAGTGAAATCCCATCTCATGTCAGTTTACTTCCGGTAGAGGTTTATTCTAACCACTAGACAAGTTTGATGTGTTATGTAAAATATCCACTAAGTTTGGGGTTTTAAAATTTGACATTGGGTAAAAATGGCTTTGTGGATCGGACATGCACCCTGCAGTTTTATGAGATTTTGACGGACCCATTATTTCTCGGTGGTATATCACCACATATGCATGCATATGAGAAGAACATAAACATACCAACGGGACACCGTAACTCTTAGGCAAGACCAGTTAATAGCAGTTGTGGTGTACAATGTCCAGTTCCATGCAAGATCGAAGACTGGCTCTTTCTCACTATACAATGATGAACGCATTACTATGCCTTATGATTGTTGTTGTAACAAAGAATATTGGACTCCTCTTTTTTATTCAAGGAAGAGTTTTATGTAACAGATGATATACAATGCTCGCATGTTTTCACCGGAACAAGTTTTAATGTGGCGTTTGTATAGCTTGGCAGCAAATATTTACCGACTTCATCTATACCATTAATCCTGGTTTGGATTGAAAAGGAATTCATTGTGACTCTTGTGATGGTGAAGATCTCGGGTGACAGTGGATAGTCGTCCATTTAATACCATCGATGCGCACAATGACATGTCAAGTGGATGGCAAAGCGCAGAGTTCTACTAGTGTTTGCTGAGCACATGTTCTCTCCGTCTTCAAGCACCCGATGGTGGCCGAGTTTCTTGTCACGAGGCAATTATAACAGGATACTGCACATGATTACTGTGCACTCAACGTTAACAACAGCTGAGCGACCCAGCACTAAATATGACCCGTCCATAGACAAACTATAGCCGTGCATAAAGTGTGAATGGGAAGAGAGCATCCGCAGCTTGTACTGTAGATGTCCCTCGGATTTGTACTGTGCCAGAGCTGTTGGCTTTCAACGAGGCCCGCGATTTTCAAGAACGTATATAACTATCGTAGACCCTGAATGGGTAGTTTAATCAATCCTCCAGCACACCTGATATTGTCCACAAAAACAGGACTTGTTTGCCCTGGTATACATAATAAATTGGGTCGCTTGCGATTTTTAACAGGCGCATAGATATGTTTACATGGAGAGTTACTCATTGTACATGGTGAGCGATTGGCAAGAGCATTTACTCCAGGATGAAATCAGGTCGCTGTAAATATAGTTAACAGAGAATGTCCATCGGGGGACTTTTGGGAACCGGACATTTCAGCGACTTGTTTGCACACATTATGCTGACTCAATCGTCTACTGGCAGATGACCAAGAACTGTTTCGAAAGTTAACTTTATTGTTATGTTAATGTAATGTTTTATACTACGTATTTTCTATTATGGATTTTTTTTCTAGATATAACCGCAGTTGGTTCGAAAAAAATGTCATTTTAATAGGTCATAATCTATATTACTCAATGTCCAAAGCTATGAAAGAAAAAGTGATGGACCAGCGCTCAGTTTCTGTAAAGTGTTATTTTGATTATCTAAAGCCGTAGAGTGAATGAGTGCTTAGGGTTTAACGTTTTAAAGCCATAGAAGAAAACAACGTTATCTGGGCCAAGCTGATGTCTTCAACTTCTGCTTAGAACTTCTCAGAACATTTCCAAGGTACGTAAATATATCGTCAATCGATGCAAAGAATCTATGGAAAATCCGAAGTTTTAAAGCAGCTCATCGTTGTCCAGATCTACGAAAAGACAACGCTATAGGCCAAGCAGCCTCTGCCTGGAGTTCTTCTACCTGCATACCAGCGTTCCGAGGATCCGACTTGTTGATTAGTGTTTAAGCTCTGCTTAAAAGTTCTCATGACCGCATGCCCAACGCTACTCATGTGCTGTACTCAACCTTCACCCATGCATACTGGTTACTTGTTACAGAATATGATCCACCTAACATAAGATGTATCACTTTATGGTCTTTTTTAAAGGTCTTATTAGGTGAAATTAAGTAGGTCTCACATTCCTTCCTTGCAATGCAATATATATGATGGTCGTAAGGTAACTTTTGAACATCTCCCAAAATACCGATTTTGATTAAAACTACTTCGCCTTATTGCACTATAAATGTGGCATTGATTACAGTTGATAGTTATAAAATTCCATCTACTAAAGAATGGACATCGGAAATATTTAATTTACTTATATTTAGTAGAAGACAAAAAGACAGTATGACGTTTTCTGGCCAGGAGTCCTGATACCGTGGGGTAACAAAAGACTATGAGAGACTACAATATTTTCCTAGCCATTTTTGGACTGTGAAACTTCCCCACCCCCGACTTACAATAAATTTGTAACGGAATATTTGAGCTCATAGTATGTTAAGAGCGAAATTACGACGAGATATAGCCAATATACATTACATTCTCATAAATTACAACTAATTTAATAGAGTTGATGCCTTTATAGAAAATACAAGTACATTTTCGCCAGCTGACGTTGAAGATCCTCAACCTCAAGTGGGACTTGAGCCCTTTAGGTCAGTGTAGAAACGCTAGTTGTCTTCGGTATTGTTTTGTTAAATACGTGTATATCATTCACAACATGTCATTCATAAAGCCGCTTGCACAAGGTCCTAAAATATAGGACGCACGCAGTTTTATAATTCGCGATCACGCCATTCTGTGAACTGAATACGAATTAACATTTGTCTTATTTTCGTTCCCATATTTGAATTCCACTAGTAGATATGACTTATCGCATCAAATGAACGGGACGTTAACCTCACACTGCGCGCATGCAGAAGCAGTGCAGCATCCAGAGAAAGTTACAGAGCTCCAAGTTAAGTAATCAAGGTCTTAAGCCAGCGTTAACCTTGTAACATACGTGCTGTGTCAATGGTCTTTGGGTCTAAGGTGAGATTCGACTTGACACGTTAATCCACCTTCCTCTAACGCAGGGCTCGCTTAAGTCTATTGTTTTAGAAAAGATTTCCTGGCTGCACATTGTATCAGGTGAAACCAATTACAACCCGCTAATGGGTATTTGGTTGGTGGGGGCAGCTGTCGGCATGGCTGGCTCGCGTCTGTGCCAGGGGCTTATTAATGCTAACAAGGTATTGGCGACTAAAAAGCCAGCTAAAACCAAGCCTGATTAATCGAAGGGTTCCTCTATAGTTACTTTTGATAATAGCAATTCTCTATCCACATATATCCTCCCACTGCTGTACTTGATCTGAATAGGATAATCAATTGTGCATCTGTACAGGTGGGTGTGACTAAATTAAAAAAAAAAAGTACGTTGGCGATAAATTAACGCTTCAGCAATCTATTTTGTTGGCTCCGGCATGCCTGGATAGTATTCAGATTATCCCCGGCATAACCCAACAATCCGAGACCGGTAAGACTTCTGATATTCATAAGTTAAAAATAATACCGAACGCTGTCAAAAGTATAACCGTAAACGTATAGCCGTTACGGACATTCATAGATTCCCACGCTCTTAGCGTTCGATGGCGCTCGTGAGGAAGTAGGAAAGTTCGTCAGTGACTTACCAAAGATCTGCGCTCCCCGCCCATAACACTGACCGCCATCGAACAGGCGATTGATTGAATACCGGTCTGGTGTTAAGCAACAATCAAATAAATAAGTATAGCCTAAGACAATTTTCCGTTAAATCCTGAGTGATGACGGATTGCATTTCCGTCAATCCATTCCTGATTACGGATTAATTGGTTATCAGGAGCGGAGTAATTTGTTATCAGGAACGGATTAATTTGTTATCAGAAAGTCATCATCTGTTAAATCGACGTATAAGCAGTCCGTCATCGCTCACATTTAACGGAAATTTTATGAGGGTGAAAAATTCTTGAGTACATGCCGTCAAAATGTCACGTATTAATCAATCATGAAACGATCACTGATTAAGCACGTGAACATAATGAATTAATACGTTAGCCCTGCATGAAAACAACCTGATTATATTTATTTATTTATTTGATTGACGTTTTACGCCGTGCTCAAGAATATTTCACTTATACGACGGCGGCCAGCATTATGGTGGGAGGAAACCGAGTAAAACCCGGGGGGAAACCCTCGACCACCCGCAGGTTGCTGCAAGACCTTCCCAGAGATAGAAGGCTGGAGAGGAAGAACATGATTATAATCAACTTTGCATAAACCACGGAGTTAAAACAAAGCAGTGCATGTCTGTTACCCCACTCACAATACGTTCAGTTATAGACGTGCATGGATTAAAGCCGTCAGCAGTAATATATGGTTACTCGTTTTCTTGTTACATTGCTTCAACGTAATTTTAGCTTTGGTATGTAGAAGAAAATTTCATTATTGGTGATTCCAGACGAATGATTCTTAGTTTCTAAGAACGTTTGGGTAGGTGACAAACTTTCCTGGAGGATTGGTGACGCAGGGGTGCGTCTGTAAAGGAAGAAATCAGTGACAGAAATTTCCTATTCTTAAAAAACCGGATGCTTGACGCCGGAAGTGTTATGTTGATGTCCCATTCACTATAGACTTTTTGACGCCACGACATCTAGCCGTTCGAAAAAGACTGCATGATCTTTACTGCATTTCATGGGGAATATTCTTTCTAACAAACATACCTTTTACCCGACAGTAAAGATCTGACAGCAGTTCAGGATTTACAACCAAAGCGCTAAAAAAAGCACTACTCATTCAGCGAGGGGTGCTAATGGACCTAGGGGTGATAATGGATATGACCCACACTACCTGCCGATATCCTTGCGCTCAGAGCAGCATGGTTCTCTTCTTCCAGCATCGCAAGCGCACATTGTCCTATACACACCACAGAACCTCACGCCCTCGTATATAGCATTTGGCCTCATACCCCTACTCCTTGACCAATAAGAACTGACGCGAACGTACTGTGTTAGTCCTGAGAAATAGCAACCATAAACATCTTGACATAGGATAAAGTACAAAATCTGGACCACCTTACGTCATCACCTATGATGGGTACCGGTACCTACAGCAAAGTCAGTGTAGCCGGACACTTTGTATACCCCCTTTCAGCTTTTCCTTCATGAAACTCATACCTGCCCATTTGAAATTTAAGTATTTACAATTTTTCCAGGTATAAGCATACACCTGTACACCACAAATTGCTGACTGGCATCATGTAAAGGCTGCATACCATAAATTACACACAGAATTACGTTGAAGTGCACAATAATAGGATCCGAGTTCAGATTCTGAGATTGGTGCCAGAATGACCGAGCGCTATATACCTGTGCCCGTTTTATCATTTTCTGGTGATATAGGAACTACCAAGCCTTAGTGCTTGATTTAACTCCATACGTCACAAATCAGCTGTAAAACTTTAGACGTTCAAAATATTAGATATGTGTCTCGAGCGATTCCGCATATACATGTCATCTTCACGACTCACTCAACTAAGCAAATCCCGAATCGTATGATTTGAATATGAAATGATGATTTTTCTGACGTCAAACTGATAACTGATTTTGTTAAGTGTCTCCATGTTTTCGGAGACACCTGACAATTTTCGATGCTGCCGACATTCCCACCCACATAAAATGTTATTCAAAACGTAACACTCAAAGAGCAATTAGTCAGACTCGCATTTCCCATACAAATAGGTTTATTAGTCTGTCATTTAATAATGGGCAATGCAGGAATGCACACTTACACAGGCGGAAACATTGGGTGTAGCGTAGTACAACATGGACCATAACGATATTCAATCTACATAGCAGAACTTCCAGATGAACACTGTTGTTACGCTTTGGCCTTAATGTATTGTTGAGGAATTCAATCATCGTTGCCTGTTCCGCCTGTATATGAATGGATCCTGTGTTAGTGGATGATATGAAACAGCTGTAGGACAGTACTGCGTTTTCATCACATCGGAACTCCACGCCTCTTATTGCCTCTTGATGGATGCCAATACATCTGTGCCATCTTCAATAAGCCATGTTTTTGTTAACACGTTGGCCGCTTGTTGCCAGCGTTCGTGCTTTTCATGGGACAAGGGTATACATTTTGGGTGATATAACTTTAATATATTGTATTTAACATCTCACTGCATTAAAAGTTAATGGATGCGAAAATAATTTTATGACCATATTTGCACACAAAAAAATCAGGTTAATAAAAGCAGCAGAGAATGAAGATTTCTTTGATGGACATTTAGTTATTTTATTGGTGTTTCACGCCGTACACACGTTTATTTCACTTATACGACAACGGCCAGCATTATGGTAGGAGGAAACCGGTTAAAGTCCGGGGGAAACTCACGACCATCCGCAGATTGCTGAAAGACCTTCCCTCATCCCACAACCGTAAAGGAAGCTCTTTTTGGATGGGGACAAGGTATCAACACAGGTTCAAAATTACTAAATTTAACAAGGAAACATAATAATAGGGTCATTCGTATGGGTGGATATTTAATTTGAAACACAATACGAAATGAATTAAGAAAACGACCATCTGACATTAGCTAGAAAATCTCACAGGGCGTAAATGTTACAGTGTGATTTCGCACACAATTTTTTAATTATCCCGCTCGACCTTTTCCGAACATAAACGCAATCAAACCTGCAATGTTTAGCCTACTAATGTATACCTTACAGAGATGTTCAGCGATAGGAGTAGGAAAGTTTGGTAAGTTAGTTATCTGTATAAGAAAGTTGCTTTCGCAACCGGGCTGAATTCGATTAATTCCAAGATACTATTTTGGCTGGGCATCTTTCCAAGCAGTATGTAGAGAGATTCATAGAGCTGGGGATGAAGTAATTGTTTGTGACTATGTAATTTGAGGCGATGAATACAACTCATATGTACATCGTGTAACTGGATATGTATTTGAAAGCCTTTGACGAATAGGAAGACCGACGCGTAAAGTTGACGATAGTGATGAGACTCGTTGTCACCCATAGCCAAATCCAGACAGATTACCTAAATGAAGTTTCAATCCATGTCCAGTCTACCATGGTCAATTTGCACGCGGACCTGAAAGACAACTGCCCACATCAGCTGTTGTAAGAATAATGATCCGCGCTCAGACAAAATCCTCTGCGTTAATGTTATTGACTGGTATTCAGTTTGGTTGCCGGTGCCTCAGTCGGCTGACTATACGAGTGTGTGTTCATTTGCTACACCAGGGCATACGCTGAAATATTGTCTTCATCTAAAACATGAAAGGGTCATTGTAGAACTGCGTGGTAAGTTAATTCCACAATTCATATGCTTGTGAGATTTGTGTCATGTGACTGCACATCTATCGTTCATGTATCCAGATGGCAGCTGCTCTGGCGCTTTAATTAACAAAGTACATGCGTGTTATATGACCATCGTTGTTGACAAACCAGAATGACTCTCCAAGAATGATACTACGATCACATCCATGATTAAAACCGCATTGCACATACCTGATCGAGATTTGATCCACTACCATCCGAGTCTGATCTCCTATTTATCTATTTCGGGATACAATTTTTGCAGCCATTTGCAGCAGTTATTTTACTGATGGTTGGATGGGTATGATGAGTATGGTACATTTTATGTCATCATTAAACCTGTTGTTATGGCCTGGTCTCTTTCAAAATGTCTAGAAATGCTATGGTTTATGTAAAAGGAACAATATCTACTGTTAAATGAAGTAATGTTCATTCAATTAAAATATTCGTTAATTATTTGATAAGTGTTTTATATTAGAGAGAATATTTCTCTAATATGATGGCGTTTTTAATGAAATGTGTGAAGTCCATACATGTAGGAAATCTCGCAAGTAACTGACAAAACTTCTTCACATATACAAAGCCGAAGCCTTTAATCAGCGAGAACTGGATTCGAGCCTCCGACCTCACTAGTCATTGACCAATACTCTGCTAGGGCCATAACGCACTGTTTTACGGAGTTACAGCTGTTCGGAAAGAATATTGATTTATATAAATCAAAATTGTACCTAAAAAGACAGGTCTATGCCCTCCATGTGTGGGACATTTTCCTACTTTTCTTATTGAAACGCCAGAAATCGAGGAATCAACATTTGTGCCGATTCACGCACAAACCACAGTTCCTGTTTGTACAGTGAGACAGAATGCTTGTCTGAAACACATGCACAGTTGTCTCACTTATGTGTTTATGGTTTGTTAATATTTGCTGATGGTTATGAATTGCATAGATTATATGAAAGCTCTTGTACATGAAGTGATGTGAGGATATATAGATTATATATAAAACACAATAGCATGCATGGCGAGCGGTGACGATAGGAGGATTGTTGGCAAATGGTCACACGCAACCAGTAAAATTCGGCCACTTGTCAATTTACTTCTTGCAGAGAGATTCTACAGGAATCCGTTTATACGGTTAAAGTTTCCGACTTTTCTGTGTTTCTGGAACTTTTTCTACAGTGTCAAAATGAATTCATGTGGAGGAGTTTAAGTGTCCCCTTCCCCGACGACAGGACGCCGCTTGTATACCGTCAGGATGAGCGATGGCGCAATGGTGAGGAAGGGAACTGGCTCACAGCGGCGGATAAAACGTTTGTCGTGTCTCTAATCTTTTTGTCTGACGGCTAATGTCTACACGTACACCGTATAGTCCTGCTTTTGCCCTTCTACTTTCCTCCAATAACGCAACACTGTGGGTGGAGAATAAAACCACGGTCTTTTCAATTGGCCAGGGCACGCGACCCGTCAGCGATTGTCTGCCCTTGCTCAATGATTGGTGCGGAGTATGCAGAAGAGGACACTGGAGATTATTTAAACTATAAGCATTGTACCAGGCAGGTCACTTTAACGGACACTATCATTAATTGGCTGGAACTGTCATACGACACTCGGCTGGAAGCTTCTATTACCCACGGCTCAGCGCTTCTGTTCGCACTTGTTTCACGTTCAGTGTTTGCCCGTCTCAGTACCACCGCTGATCGGAAGGAATCAACGTCACCCGGAGCCAACAGCTTTGATTAATATCTCACCAAAAGCGTAAGTTCTTTTCCTTTAATTCCCTTGTTCTTTAACAGTCCTGATGCTTGATATTCTTAGATTCTTTGATGATTGTTTACAATTTCGTGTTCAATTTGTCAGTCAGATTTTCAGTTAATATTTCATTAGATTATTTTTTTCGTGATTAATCCCCTTTTTTTCTCTCGATGTTGTTTTGTCGTTAATACAAAAAAAACATACATTTTTAAGGCCATCCCATCAGTTTCACACCATGATATAAATTGTTTGGTCTTAAGATTATATCCGCATATACCACTGATTTATATTTCTCAGAACGACGTGTATGTATACCAGGTAATATTCTTTGTGGTTAACCCGGTTAAACGTACATAAGGTTATTCTGTCAGAGTTCCACACCTTGATATAAATTTTTGGTCTAAAGATTATATCCCCATGTACCCTCGATTTATATTTATGCAGTATTTCTCAGAACGACATGCATATATACCAGGTAAAACAAAATGATATAGCTTAAAAGTGTCGCTGTCAGCTTCGAACTCTACCACACTTTTGAGAGTGGCGAAATCAAAAGTGGAGTCATTATTACGCTCTGTATTAAACAGGAATGGAAAGAAACTGCAGTCGTTACGGTAAGTCACTGCCGACAATATCCATTACGGACGTCGGTATCGTGTTAAGTCTCCCCGGAGAGCCTTTTCTGTGCCTTCACATTTTTTTTTTTTTGCAAAAGTCCTCTCAAAGACCACTGGTTGAAAAGTAGCGCTTGGAATTAAAACCAGTTTTCAGTATTGACAGATAACTGTGTTCAGTAAACCTTATAACTGCTTTTACTATTCTTGTTTCAAAACATGAAACCATGGATTCGCGTTATTAATGAATAAACAATTACGACTTGATGCCTGTTATCAATGTATCATTCATTTTAAGTGAGTGTTTTTTCGCTTGTATTTATTTCATTCGCACGAATAACTCATTAGAGTATTGTTCTATCCCATGGAAAGCGACAGGTCCAAAGATTCGATGGTCCACAATGAACAGTGAATGTTCAAAAAGACATTGTTAGTAAATTAAACATGCTTTGGGCCTAAAATGAACATGTAAACCTCCTTTTTATATTGTGAGTTTCATATTGCACTTTGATGCGATGATACAGTATTGTACCACCACTACCCTGTCTCGCATATAACACTTCGTCCCCGGACCATACCCTGCTGACACCATAAGAACATGTAAACCCTTTTTTGTCTCTCTTGGAGCCGTTTCATGTTGCACTTGGATACATTAATACAATATTGTACCATCACTATCCTGTCATGCATATAACACTTCGCTCCGCGGACCATGCGCTATAGTGCTGACACCAAAAGCGCTGGCTTCCATCACTTCAGAATAATGCTGCATCATGTTACCTTGTTTCTATTATAAAAGATTCATGTGTATTTAATAACGTTTAATGAGAAACTTTGCCCGGCAATATTAACCTGGTCCCAAGCTGAGCGCAATTTTGTTATTTTCTTTGATATGCGACCCCATTTGTGCACCGTTAGGCTTGTAAATCATTTAGCTAGATGACAAGTATTGCACGGTATGGAAGCGAACGGCGTGTCCTTAGTTTCAGGTCGGTTTGGTAATACGTCGTCAACGTTTCCTCACTACATTCTTTTATGCTGTCTATACCGTTTTTACATTAGACGTAATTGTAAATCAATTAAATTTCTCCCTTCTGAAACTTTGAAATTGACCGTAATTACAAATCAATCATATTGTGACACAATCTGAATAACCCCAGCTGGATATGAAGGAATATTCCTAAAATATCAGGCTTGTTATAATCAGGTTGTTTCTGTGAGAAAACATTCATCTTGGCTTTGAACTTCATGTATATGTTATTTGTTCTGTCAGCAACCTGCGGATGGTCGTGGGTTTTCCCCGGGCTATGCCCGGTTTCCACCCACCATAATGCTAAACAAGACCGCGTTAAAATGCGTTCGTCAGCGTCACGCCCAGACCGAATACATGACACCTTGCTCTGACACCCAACACCTAACACAGACACACGAACACCCAGCCCAGTCACTGAATAGCCTAGCCAAACACGAAAACCCAACCTAGACAATGAATAGCCTAACGAGACATGAACACCCAACTCAAACACGAACACACTATCCAGACACACAAACGCCTCACCCAGACATTGGAACACCCCACCAAGACATACCCAAGCCAGATCCCGGGACATCCCACCAAAATAAATGAACACCCAAACCAGACACTCGAATATCCAATCCAGATACTGGGACACTCCACCAAGACACTGGAACATACCACATAGACACTGGAAAACCCCACCCAGACGCGGAAACTCCATCCTGAACACCTACCCAGACAGCCCATCAGCCACCCAAGCACTGGAACCGCCCACCAGGACATCTGAACATTCCTCGGTTTGCAAGACTTGCTGTCGCGGTTATGTGGTTCTTATCTAAAGCATTATTACGAAGTTTGTCAGCAAGAGACATATTCATATTTCTTATTTGCAGTGTCATCCACTTTGCCAACTTTTGCCACATATATACGTTCATGCTTGTGGAGTTAAGTTCCTAACTAATTTAAATAGCAGGGAAGACGGACGGGTATATTCCCGTTATTCGAACTGTATTTCTGAAGTCTCAGGCCTTTTCTCTGCACATTTACATGTAAGCATATGTACCACGTGACTTCGTAATAACTTTTCAGCGGTTATACCAGCTCTAGCTTAAGCGAATTTCTTTTACTAGAGTGGAAGGTTTTGAACAAGCAGAAATGAGTTCAAATCCCCATCTCGTAAGCGAGATAACACGATATTGTTATACTTCTACTTGTGAGAAGTCCTCCAGACCAGTACATGTTACGATCTGTCCGATTTCGCATAAAGCAGGACCATGAATACATAGAAGCGCCAAATACTGCAGGAAAAATAATAAGACGACCATCGCCACAGTGAACAACAAAGCGTGTGTTACTATCACTATGTACTTGTATACCAGGTAGTCTGAGTAATTACTATATACGAGCCCGCAAAGTGATCCCGATCTATATGCGACCTGTGAAAGCGTGTGCGTTTTGTCCCTTGTTTTGTCATATCGGTGATGCTGTGGAAAAGAATTACAATGGAACTTATTCTTCTAAAGTGTCAGACACGAGGAGACACATCAGTGCACAGCTGTCTGTATCCCAGATTATGAGGCGTACATGTCAATCTCTGCTGATGAAGCACCTATATTCAGCAGTTTGATGAAAACGAAACAGCATGAAGCTGAAGAGAAACGCACCCATTACATCAATGCTGGTGAAGAAGGGTATTTTACTGACTGGTGTATTCATATAACAGCAATCACTTAAATGCACTCTGAAGTGGGTCGTAAAGTAGGTCCCTGAAACACCAGATTTGTATATGTAATGGGCTACATCGGCAAATTACATGTGGTTACTCAGGTAGTTTCATGGTAGCGGGCCCCTCAATCACGAAGCAGTCTTAGACCTAATGTCAGACTCAGTCTTAACATATGGCCATACTATTCCAAATCTTAGATCTGAAATTTAGCGTTAATTTTCAATTGAATGCAGAAGACATTTCTTAGTATGTTTAAAATTAAATATTTTTAGGGCAATTAACTGTTTTGAAGTTCAGACTGTAACTTGTAAGTCTGAAAGACTTCGTGACCCTGAGCCCAGAGACACGAAGTGAAGCTTACGGATCTAACGGACAGTGACGAATATATAATATTTAATAGCAAAATTTTATTTACGAATATCCGATGTAGGTAACTCGTTTGAAATTAAAACAATGTGGTGCAGGTCCTTATAGTACACACGATGAGGGTTCAATCCCGACCTTAGACAGGGGAGTTGTGGATTTGCCTGGCTTTCCTGCACTAATCGTGGGACTGGGTGACAAAAGGTTGTCGGCCATGCCCATGGGGCCGTGGTAAGCAGCTGAAGACCACTTGTCTTCTATCAGTATGTGGACAATATCACTCGTGAAAAAGTTCATCAGTAACTAACTATAACATTTCAATCGTTTCAATTTTGTTCAGTTCCCCTTACCAACAAGAAATTTTGCTATGATTTTGCTATGTAGAGGTCAGGCGGTTTCCCCATGGAATGTACAGAAAATTCAGCAAACTTAATTAAGTATTTTGACCGAGGATGGGGCGTGTGACCTTTTATCCCGACTTAACCTCACAAAGCCATCACAAGTCAAAATTTAAATCCTTTAGTAATGTATAGTATTTGACCTTGGAAGTTGAAAGATTTAAGACACATTTGCCTTAAATAACTGTTACGAGGGAGTCAAAAGTCTAAAATCTAGTCCAAAAAAAGCTCTGAATTCACATTTCAAATTCTGAATTAAATCAGAAATGATTTTGTGGAATCGGTTACATGACCAGCACGATCGTCTGCGGAGAGTTGTAGAAATATATTATGTCTTCTGGATTTGTTCAGTTTTGGAACTTGCACGTGAGTTTTAGAATAAAGTTCGAACCTGAGGATCGATCCGTTTGATTTTGAAGTTGTCGTAAACTTCATTCTCTTTCTCTGACCGTGCCAATTATTCAGTCCGTCCAGATCAGTTATCACCCTTAAGTCATGACTGAGAGGGTTTTGAGAGTATCTCATAAGCTTTAATTGCTTCTAAGATCCGCCTCACAGCAAGACATACAAAAAAATCAATCAATGGCAGTTAAATTTTTGCACATAGTTATATAGTTAAGCAGCTCTTGTTTAATATGGCATGAAGGTATTTACTTTGCAGGCACTTTCTAGTAGGTTCACAAAGCTAGGAATCTCGAGTAATCTGACCGACAAAAGCATGTCCTTAACCACCGATTTCTCAAAATCCCTTATCATTCACCTTTTTACAAAACTTTACAGGTTTCTTCGCCTAAATAGGGACATTCGCTCAGCTGAAGAACATTTCTGTCTTTAAATGACCCCATTGGAGTATCATTAACAGCGTAATCTAAAAAGCCACCATTAAATATTTAGCACGGAGACTGCGGCCATCTTGTCAACGGCTTCAAAAAATGAATATCGCGTTCGTGCTAATTTGCACTCCGAGGCTTCTTCTCTTTGAGTCACCATTCTGAAGGTGGCATCTATGGAGTGGCTTCTACACATCGGTCCTCACTTTACAAAACCTGCGCGTGCCCTCTTGCTTCTGGACATTTTTTTTTGTATATGATAACTGAGTAACGGGTTGGCATTAACGTCGCTAGTTTGCATGTGCTCAGTCACATTCATTTATTTCATCAATTTAATTAATATTGAGGGAGCAGAGAGTGGTTACAGGTACTTGTCTTACAATTGCTATGACACATTAAATTCGGGTTGGAAACGACTCTCATTGCTGGTGTGGCCGTTGGCGCAATCTAATATTCGTTGAAGGCCTCTTGTCTTCCACCTATATGGTGGACACATCTGTAAGCCACAGTAACTTGTCAAAGGTCTGGTTTACAAGGCAATGGTGGGTTTAATACTGACCGCCATCGTATAAGTAAAAAATTCTTAGACAACAGTCAAATGAATAAATAAATAAATAAATAAATAAATAAATAAATAAACAAATTGATAAATCGTCATGATATTATATGACATCAAACATGGAAAAACAAAAAGTCTGATGGGCCTCAAAATTAAAGCCAATCAAAACATTCCAATGCATTTTTCTGCAGAGATGGTTTATTGGTACACTCAGTGATACATGACTGATATACATGTGTACACGGTGGGTCTTCACAGTATTTCACCTGTTTTTTGATTTATTTGATTGCCTGTTTATGCCCTTCTCAATAATTTTTCAATTACATGACGGCTGTTTCCCCCTCCCTTTGCTAGATACCTGACAAACCTCCTGCCTAACAACGACAGTCGAAACGACAAGAGATGGATTCGAATACACGATCTTATTGGTCAAGGGGTCTGACAATCTGACAAGCTTTGTAATAACTTATTGTATTTAGTCATCAAAACTTAAGACCATCACTGCACTGGCAGCAATGTATTTTCCCTGTAAAATTTTCTTGACGGAAGCTATGACCAAATGTCTATAGATTCCATTTACTTTATTTACGACATAATTTCCGCTCGGCTTGCCGAATGGAATTATAGTTGTTTTAGATGTTTTAACGGCGTGTAGCTGGTTCTGGTTGAGGCATAAGCAGTTATGTAGGGTGCTCAGATGGATACAATGCAAGGATTTGTACACACACAAAGCGTGCCCCTCGGGGACCCATCTTTCTTAACGCATTCCTTTAATCTATCAAACATATCGTGTCGTAGAAAGACGAAAAACGTCATTGTATTAGAAGCATTGACGACAACAACACATTTCATTTTTTTTCCTTTTTATTTTGGAAACAATGGGTATAACTGTAGCCGTCCACGCAGCATTCTACAGGCGTGTTTTACGACCGACAGGCGTCGAGAAACAGGCTGACACGAAGCAAAAGTCATTATCCATTCGTTACTCAAAACTCGGTGTAATCCGACGTTTTCCGGCGCGGCCCTGCTGAGAGCCCGCTGGATATGTTGGCCTGCAAAACACCTTCAGTACAGAGCCGTCTGCTGTATTGTACCAAAATGAAATACAGAGACGGCATACTTCCATTGAAACACGAGTGTGTTTTCTTGGAATCCTAGACAGTATATGAATTCTGACTTAAAAAAAACCCCGGTAATATGTTGACTCAGGTCAGTTAATATTTTTCTGGACTTTGAAACGATACTTTATGTTCAGCTATACAACCTGGGAAATATTAAAAATGAAAGCTTAAAGCGTAGAAATACCAAACAATCTAAAAGAAAAAATGACAACCCATTGGTGACCATTGAATTGTAACAACTCCTTGATATGTTTGTCATCTAAAAACTGTAAATGAAAGACGTTTGGTATACGAAAGAAAAGTGTTTATAACCACGATACAAACGGCCTTCACAACCTACCCTTGGCAGCTATGCATATGACATGGATCGAAGGTATCGCTAGGCTTGTGGTACCTTCGTGGCCATCCTTTTCAGATTTTCCACATATTTTTGGTGGTAGAAGCCTATGCAGGTAGATTTCCTTTGAGATATATGCCACAAAATTTGAAAAAACAAATTGTGTGAACATGGTGTAGAACGAGGGAAATCTATGATAATAGAAAATATAGAGCGTTCATTTCACTGCGCCTGACCTGACCAATCAAACATTGGATAAAATGTGATTCAATTGCAAATGGTCTTAATTCCTAATATGGAAAAACCAGATGATCATCCAAAATTGCCGGGTTTCTATTTCAACGAAGTCAGTCTATCATATCGTAAGGTGAGCAGTATATGGCATGGAGTATAAAGCGCCTTTGCTATTCTATGTTCTCTCCAGTCGTACGTGGGAAGGTCTTTCAGCAACCTCCGGATAGTCGTGGGTTTCCCCCGAGCTCTGCCCGTTTTCCTCCCACCATAATGCTGGCACCGTCGTATAAGTGAAATATTTTTGAGTATGGCGTAAAACGCCAATCAAATAAATAAATAAATAAATAAATAAATAAAAACCGCTCCAATGTGTTAGAAAAATTACTATAGTATATAACTGTGAAATTACGTCGACCAATACTACAAAGCTTTCTGTGCGTATTGCTGAAACGGTGATAAGAAATTCACACAATTTATAGTGTTAAAATTAAGCGACTATTTAGGTGAGAAACGGCTAATCTTATACATCACATTGCAGCGCCGAGATGATGCATGACACAAGAATGCATTATTACCTCCTCCTGGATCGGAATCCTGTTCCCATGGCTTGCGCACGCGGAAACCACTTCCAGCAAGCAATTTCATTCAAAGCACTTCGAGGTCTATATGTCTGAAACAAATCACAAAAGATTCCCAAGACCCACAAAAATGAGATATCGTGCAACACTTTGCGAAAAAATCATGCAATATAAAAAAACTACAGTATAGTGAGTAAAACCAGAGTTGTGAGGATAATGTGATAGTTGACAAATGGTCACACATACATTTCATTCCTGACCATAGGATATTTATCTACTTCTATACTTTGTCCAATGTCCAGCAAGCAAGAAAGCAAGCATGGAACTAGCCCATAAAGGGGCTGACGTCACCAAGTTGCATGCTAGTGTGGACAGGGCTAGGGGGATTAAATTTATCATACGTGCATGTTTCTATAAATTTATTATTATATAGGCAGCAACCTGCGAATGGTTGTGGGTTTTTCCCCGGGTTCTGCCCGGTTTTCTCCCACTATTAATGCTGGCCGTCGTCGTATAAGTGAAATATTCTTGAGCTACGATGTAAAACATCAATCAAATAAATTAATATTACGTCGGTAGGGCTGATAATTTCCGAGAATATAATGCCAGTGACAGTGGAAAATGATATTACGCAGTATGATGCTTTTGATTTTAATATTTATTTATTTATTTGATTGGTGTTTACGCCGTACTCAACAATATTTCATTTATACGACGGCTGCCAGCATTATGGTGCTAGGAAACCGGGCAGAGCTCGGGGGAAACCCAAGACCATCCGCATGTTACTGGAAGACCTTCCCACTTATGGCCGGAGAGGAAGCCAGCATGAGCTGGACTTGAATTCAGAGCGACCGCATTGGTGAGAGGTTCCTGGGTCATAACGCTGCGCTAGCGCGCTAACCAACTCAGTCACAGAGGCCCCTTTTGATTTTAAAGATAATGATGTACGGGAAATGTCCATTAACACTCTGAAACTAACCATTGCTATCATGATTGTTTTTGAATCGTACATCATGGATTCGTTGGATAAAGTCATGTTATGAACGAACGCTTGTGCCGAGACATCGATTTTTTCAAACCAGGACTTCTTTTATTGGCTTAGTTATCAATCAAGACCTTTTTATGGCAGTTCAAATTCATCAAAGATACTACCCAGTACTTGTATTATGACACAGGTGAGATATTATCGACTTGACGGCTTTATTTAATGACAAAAATCGAACAAACAGCCAGTAAGTCGTTGACGGATTTGCAGGCCACCTATCTATAAGAAATCGGTCAAAGTTCTTAGCCAGTTCCTGTCAGCTTTCCCTTTTCCTTGTTTTGACAATTCTGCATGATTCCTTTTCATGTTGACGCGTTAGTCGGTATACAAGCAACTTGAAGATTTTTTAAGCGGCTGGTATGATTTGCGTGGAATCCACCAATCTCTACATGCCAGCCTACTATGCAGGCTAAAAGCTGTTCATCTTAACTTATTTATTAAATGGTTTCCGCCGTATAAAGGGGACCCTCCACCGCATTAATTGTTAACCACATTGTCTTTTCTGTATCTTGACTTACCCACCAATGGAGAATATTATATATCATATAGTACATATCATAAACCTCCTGACTTTGAGCGGTACAGAACAGGAAGGAACTGAATTCGAGCCTGCGACCCCCTTGGTCAAGCACTCATAGGTGAGAGCAAGGCGATAGCATCGATCCAGCGATGGTCCGCAATGGGAGGTTAAGGACAAATATAAAAACTTTGAGGAATTTATTTTTTCTGTTCGACCTATTTCTCAGTGTCAAATAGCGGGATGAAAAGAGGTTTGTAATATTGCTGTGGTGAACTTATGTGACACGGAAGGAACATCTCTGGTTTCCATTGTCAACGTGGGTACATTATTGACAGAACAAGGACCACGAGGTGTCATGGCGCTTCCTGTTTATCAGTATAAGAAGTCATGCACTCTCGTGTTTGTCACGGGTCGTGGAGTCTGCGCTGCCGTTGGTGCCGCCACGAAGTGTCGTTTGCGCAGGTCGACGAGACCATTCCATTCACGCCTGATCTGATATATTTGTGCAAATATATCGTGTTCTTTGAAATCTGACGGCCATTGCGTGGTAAAGGTGTTGTGATAGAACATCAGATCTACTCGGAGAGCGGATAAATTACCGCAGCTGCCAGGTAGCGCCTGGCGGGCCGCGGGCCTGAGAAAGGTTTTTTTCTTCTTTTGGAATCCTTAACAGTGACACATTAGACGGAAGTGCTGAGCGAAGGTAGGAAGTCGGTGTTAATGGTTGCTGAAGGCCGGCACTGTACAGTTATGACGAGAAGCCTCATACTCCTCCCACGGTATGAAGAGGCTTGAGGGGAGTGGAGTATGGGCTGTCACACGCTCTCCGGATATCCTGTGTCACGAGGACAAACGCTATTACCTCACCCTGACCAAATACTTACTACATCACCTGACCAAAAGTTATACATCCTCATCCCGACTCCTACCTCAGCTCGACCTAAAATTTACAGCTTCACCCTGTCCTAAGGGTGCACATCCTCATCCTGTCCTAAGACTTACAACCAATAAACGGAATAACCTTTTAAGGCCTATAAACGGTATAACCTTTCAAGACCAATAAACGGAATAACATTTCAAAGCCTATAAACGGAATAACTTTTCAAGACCAATAAAGAATATAATCTTTCATGGACAATAATCGGTATAATTTTTCAAGGTCAATAAACTATAATTTCAAGACCAATAAACGGTATAACATTTTAGGACCAATAAACGGGTTGGAGCGGGGAAGGGCCACAATCTGTTCGGCTCTGTGTGAGTAAACTGTGATTTCATTGATGGGGCGGCAGGTTCTTCGTGGCTTTTCATAAAGACAACATGTTAAATCTGTGGACATTTAAACCAGTCTGACCCTGTGGTCGTAATAATGTATGTTAAAATTGGCGTTAATCAGAAGGCATACAAGATAATTCCTCACGGTTGTGCCAGTGAAAATTGGAATCCTGACTTTGACGCGTTCCTTACAGTGTGGATACAAAGACATTTGCAGCTTCATCCCCATGAATTCGTATTCCTTACAGTATGGATACACAGACATTCGCGGCTTCTCCGGATGAATTCGTGTTCCTTACTGCGTGGATACAAAGACATTCGCGGCTTCTCCGGATGAATTCGTGTTCCTTGCTGCGTGGATACAAAGACATTCGCGGCTTCTCCGGATGTATTTGTGTTCCATGCAGAGTAGAAATATAGGTATTCACGGCTACGTCCGGATAAATTCATCCATTAAACGACCTTAGTCATTGTTGTCCTTTGTGAGCAACGCTATCGGTCACTGAACCAAAGAAGACTGACGGCATACTCGATTTTGCCCGCGTAATGATATTTGATTATTTGGTAACCAAATGTTTAAGACGTTGATGAAACACAGTGATGAAGTGAATGGGATTCAAGCTGACCATTGGGTCGATATATGACTGTACAGCGTTATGAGTAGCGAGTTAGAGGTGAGGAGAACCGGGATGAGAGAATGTGTGTGTGCGCGTGCGAGCGGTGTGTGTGCGGATGATGATGCGGATGATGATGGGCCACGAAAATTGTATCCCACCGAACATTCTGTTTGCAGTGCAAGCAGTAAACACATAATACAAAATAGAAAAACAAATACAGGCGATAATAGTCAACATTAACATTTTGCGCGAAGTTTTATCATGCGAATGAACCCTCGCATGGCGATGAGCTATGCAGATTATCTCCCTTGCCTTTACTCTCCAGCTGCGAGCAGCAAAGGAAGAGGGCAAGGCACCACGCTGTGTCCGTTTTTCTGTTCGACTGGATTATAAAGCGCATCATGATGTCATTGAAATTTGGTATTAAAATGCCATTTTAAGTAAGACACAAGCATTTAAGAACTATAGCTAAGAGGAAAAGTCCTTGTGATTTTTTTTTAATATAAGCGTCAAGTCCGACATTCCTATACCATTCGTAGTCCGTAAAGGGCGTTCCAAGTCGATAATCGCAAGATCCATTTCCACAACAACGTTTAACACTAACTCCCGAAGACAAAGGTATGTAAGAAATTATACAAATAAGAAATAAAGCCGGTAACACACAAGAGAGTCATCAGTTTTCAATGATGCCCGGCAGACAATGAACATTCCAGGCATGACTTCCATATCAAAGTTCAAATTCGTAGTCCGTGAATGAGTTCCATGTCAGATAACAGTCGCGCTTTCATTGCAAGTGTTCATAAAGGCATCATGCTGATGTAATTAGCATGTCTACCTTTACGGCCCCTAGCCCCAGGTTAAGCGGTATTAGATACAGTTTGAAAATGACGAGCGTTACAGACCCTAACCGATCAGATTATGATTCAAAAGTAACGGACGTTTACGGCTTTCCCGTTAATATGTAAAGATCTCATGCTACAAGAGGCGCCATCTATGATGTTATACATGACATACAAGATAGACGGTTACAGGGGGCAACCAGCGCCATCTATGTTGTTAAATACCATGTACGTGATAGATATGTACATAGGGATAACAGCGCCGTCTATGTGGTTGATCACAATGCAGATCGCCAGAGATTCTGAACGCTCTGTCCATACCTGCCAACGAGAGTGTTATTTTAATTGTAAAATTTGAGAAACTTAGAATGAAGGCGTTTGATGGAGTATCCTTGACAAACTAGTTTTTGAACTAGCAACTTGTGACTCAGATTAAAGTCATCACAATTAACGCCAGATCTGACAAATGCTACAAGGCGAGATATGTAAACGCCATATGCAGGACCCTTTGGTATATTGCTATCTAAATAAGGATAATTTACAATATCAAAATCGAAATTATCCCTCTTGTTGTAAAGGCGGCGTGAAAGGAGGCCTTGTCCGTCTTTGTACAGATATAGATCCAAATAAGATGTACCATCAGGACTATCGGTTGTCTCCTTTAAATCCAATGAAGGCGGATAGATTTCCTTCACCGCTTCAGCAATATGGGGATTATTTAACGCCAGTAGATCATCAATATACCGCTTGGTAAATGAAAAGGATCGAGCTTTAAAGATATTACTTTTAAGTAATTTCTGCATATAGTCGTATTCATATGAAAACAGGTATAGGTCTGCCAAAAGAGGCGCACAACTGGTACCCATTGGAATACCTATGCACTGTTGGTAAATGGTATCTCCGAATTTCACATAGATGTTATTTATGAGAAATTCAAGTAATTCAATAAATAATGTAACATCCCATGAGTGGTAACCTTTATAAAGAGCAGAACTAAAGACAGCCTTATTGCTTCTGACGTTAATGTAACGGGGACCAGTTTTAGTAAATACCGAGACAATTAACGACGATATTCTTTCAATAAGATCTTTGTGAGGAATCGTAGTATAAAGAGTAGAGAAATCCCATGTGGATACGTCTTTGTACGGTATATGCATATGAGCATCGAGTTCTTCTGTAAGACGTTTGGAGTTGTTAAGAATCCACATGCAGTTGACACCTGAATTTTTTGTTATGGCACAACAATACCTATTCCAAAATGACTTTACTTCTTGTAACGCTCTCGTAAGTAGGGTTGACAAGAGTTTGGTGGTACAGCTTCTTGAACCTGCAATAAATCAAGCCTTGTATGGGGATTTATGCATTTTAGGAATCCAGTAAAGTTGTGGTATTTCTGTGTGAGGGGTAAGTATATTTATGCGCCTTTCTTTAAGAAAGGTTTTGTGTTTGTCAAATAGTTCCTCCAGAGTATACCTAGTAGCAGAATACGTGGATGTCGTTGTAGATGCACATAGCTCTTGAACAAGAATTTGATAATAATAATTCTTGCAAATAAAGATGACATTATTAGGAACCTTGTCTGCTACAGTGATGACAAATTTACTATGAAGGTCAGCGAGTGTTTCTTGCACAGTGGGATCCTTCAGAACCTGTTTAACTTTAGGTAGAGCATCAATGTCTAGACGGTGTTAAACCAGCTAAATTAACTTTCTTTTTGACAATCTCAAGCCAATCGTTAAGTACCGAAGAATCCACTTTCTCCCGTTTTGACCATTTTCTAACATACTCCTCAAGTGCCAAGATGATATTTTTTTTGTTTGATCGAATGTTGACTTTACTCTTTTCTCTATACTTAGAACCCCTCACAAAGAGATTCCTTAGATCATGATTCTTAATAATATTAAGGTCACCAGTCAGGACGTGTTTACATTTGTCGTAGGTAAAAACTGAGGATTCACAATCACAGTTATAGCCGCCAGAACTATACGTTGCCAAATCGAACTCCTTGATGGCCTGGGAATAATTGAAAATTTTGGAAGCGATAGGCTTTGTATACTCATAGGAGACGAATTTTCCCCCGTCTCCTTGCGGGAAATGCCCGTCCAAAATACGGGCGAACGGGTCGTTGGCTAAGCCCCTGCTTTTACAAGTCAGATGGCGATATGACTATCTTGGTCATGGACCATAACTGGGTATAGAGGAGTTTCGAATTCGAACTCTTTTGTCGTTGAAGGTAAAAACAGTTTTCCTGTATCATGTGACTTGTGAAAAGTGTTAGAATTGTGAAGAAAATCGTTTTCTTTACATTTAAACTATATACTTTTATAATTAAGGTTTGTAATAATGACGTGACCCATCGCGATAAATTTATCAACAACTTGCTATTTGGCTGATTAGGCATGTTCTCTTACGTATATCACATGTATTACAGGACTGGATAACAAGATGTCCAGTTTACGAAGTGAAGCTATTGATTAACAAAGTTAATAAACAACGAGATTTGAATAGGCGAAGATAATGCGATCTATTCAATCCAAGATTTGCCTTAGTATCAAATTCCCTATGCCTAAACCCGATCCCGTTCCATTACGTGCGCATCACACGGGAACAGCCTGCTGGTGGTCATATGTGGTATTAGTTGAGGGGTAGGGTTGCAGCGTTAATCATTCACGATGCTAGGCACGAAGATGGTCTAAGCTACTTCCCCGTAGCCTCCACTTGAAAAACCTATAATGAGCCAATTACAGACGCCTGGGTTTAAGGTGCGGATTGGCGCACATAGTTGCCCGGATGTTTCCGCTTGGCATGATCGGCGCACAATGTCTTAACACAGTTTCCGTTCTCGAACAATGTACACAGTTTGACATTAACAGAGTTTTATACAACCAACCCAAACTCTTAATCAAGATTGGTGGATCAGAGGCGCGTGTACAGATAGAATCAAATAAACTGTTAACATACGCACTGTATTACTCCACCATCCCTTTGCGAAGAATACTTCTAGTTGTAATTTAATTGTAATTTAAATGTGATAAACTGAACTATACGCTACATTCTATTTTAGCTGTGGGTAATACTGGGTAAAAATGTTATTAACTGATATTATTAAAACAACAGCTAAAACTTTGGAATAAAATTTAGCTGACAGAAAAGTTTCGTTCTTCATGAGCACCTTGATGAAGAGTTACGCAGTAAACCATGCTTTGAAGAATGCACGCACAAGTGCACTCAAAACATCAGTCTGTTAATTTTAACAGAAAGTCCGTTGTCTGAGTGATACTACAATGCATTCTGCTATTGAAACAGATTATTCTGTTAAATACGTAGATTGTCTTACTCTTACAACTGATATTTGAATAAGCTAACAGACTTTTACATGTGTCGTGTTTTTCAGATGCCACGTGGAACAGATTTGTTGGTGGTGGCCCTGGTCAGTCTGGTGACGGTGGAGCTGGTCATGGGAAACTGTGACCCTCGCTACGCCAAGCTCTCCTGTCTCCAGGGCTGTCGACGGTGCACAAACGCTTACGGCCGACTCACCTACAACATGGCGGCCTGTTGCCAGGAGTGCGTCGCCACCAAGTCAGACATGGTGGACAATGGCCCCAGAAAATGCTCAAAGAAGTTCTTGTTCAAAGACGAGGATTCTAGCCGGACGGATTATTTCTACTACTTCGGTCGACGATAAGAGATAAGATGTCAGAGAATCCGGTGCAAAGTACAAGTTTGTTTTCTGAATGACAATCTCTTTACACCGAGGAAGCTCTAAAACGTTCACAGAGAAAGGAGCCAGGAGACTGAGCTGAAACATGGGACAAGAACATCAACCACTTGACTCTTTCGGCATTTGTAGATAAAACCCATCTCCATTGACCTGTCGATGGCCTTTATTTTTGTTCATTTCCTTTTCTCCTTTTTCATGGAATGTCAGTGTGTATACGTGTCCCGTATACGACAATGCCATAGTTCCACCACCTATCTTTATCTGCCTGGTGGCCAACGCGATCCGTTTATAAGGCGTACAACACATGTGTACGCAGATACCAATATGCCTGAATTTAATTCAGGAGGACGTTGGCATGAAAAAAGACATTGAGCTGGTATAATAACAGAAGTCTGAGGCAAAGTTAAAATGCCGAGATTGAAGTCCAATTGTTTTCAGAGAGCTGTACTAAATGGGTGACGGATATTTGGCATTTTTATTAGTTTACTTATTTTACCCCAGATACAAATCTTATCTAACAGTTCATTGTAGTTCATTGTAAATCCTTGTTTTTGTAGTCTTTTTCCGTCCATTTTCCAGCCGTAATGATACTTTAATGTTTAGGGTCACATTAATGAAACTAGTTCTGTCATTAGACCTTTACTTTTATTATGTTATAGAAATTGGTACAGAATGCTGTTTGTTTCCATTACTTTCACCAGTTTTCTTTCCAGTCCCCGATGTAGTAGATTCCAAAGTTGTGATTTCAATAATTTTCAATGGTATAAAATAAAAACTTTATTAAAACATTTGGAATGAGTCTTTGTATGGCTATGTGTATATATAGGCTTTGAGTGATGTATATAATCACATACCATGTTGTTTAAAGGGATACAGAATCGATTCTGATTGGCTGGAGTGAGAGATAGACAAGTCCTGGCTATGCCTAGCCTAACCTGAATTTAAGGTATGGCAGATTTATTCAAGTGTGACCAAGGCATCAATACCTAACTTAGGAAAACCGATGTCCACAGTCAGAGTATTACTTTAAAACGATGACCTATCCTATACTTAAAGGGGCATGCAGTTACGAATCGTGCGTTGAGATTTACCTACCAAAGCTGATACAAGAAACCGGTGACTTTCGGTTACACCATTTAGAAAGAAATCTGATTGTGAAGATGTCGTACATAGACAACAATAATTCAGAGTTAAAATAAGTTGAAATATATTTAAAACAAATAAAGGAAGAAAGCAAGAATGTAACTGAACGAAATGACTGCAGTAAAGCAAAACTTCAATGGTTCATATACAGCACGGACCAAGTGTCCTCTTGTTTTTGGCTATCATATATCGTACAGTACATGACGTCATGATCATACAATGCAAGTACACGTTTGCAAATAATACTAGCTTCTTGGCAGAATTGGAGAGCACTACTATGCATTTGTGGGTCCATGAAACATCTTCTAACAGAAGATAAAATCCTATATAGTTTTGGCATTTGGAGTTCCATTGACTTCAGAGGTAAATCACATATTCTATATATGATGTTCCCTGTTCGTATATGACCAAATAGGCAAATTCTCCACTTCCCCTAGTCCTAAATCCGCCCACATCAAATGTTAGGATGAAGACTGGAAATATCAGCGCAGATAGTCATCAACACCTCTAGCAATGCTGTCTGCGACAGCGATAATCTCATGACAAACAGTTATATGGTAATATGACAAACTTTGGTTTTCCTCAGAGGCAATTGACCTCGATTTTGCGATGAGACATTTCCTGGAAATGGGCATGTGGTGTACCTCTTTTATACACCAATCCTCGTAGACAATCAGTTTCCGCCTTACGTACAACTACTTGATGCAGTGCAGGCTACAGGAAACTATGATGATTCCAAATTGTTTGCATCTGCTCTGCGTAGCCTTTCAGCCTCCCAGTTTTCTATAGTAAATCAGAATTGATGCAAAGGAATCGGGTCAGACCCTTTGTAAAACGCATGTAGGGAAATGAGTTAAACTAATTCAGGTACCATGTGATTTATTATACATGTATATCTGGTAACGTATTGATATATGGGCTGAAGTACGCCATCTTAATGCGCTCTTGTCATTTCAGTCAGAATTATACTCTGATAATAACCATGATTACATCGCAGCCTCGAAGTCCATAGTATAAAACAATGCGTCTCATTTATGCAGTCGTTGTGAGTTCAAGTCCACTTCATGCTGGTTTCCTCTCCGTCGGTACATGAAAAGGTCTCTCAGCAACCTGCGGATGGTCCCCCAGGCGCTGCCCAGTTTCCTTCCATCATAATGCTGGCCGCTGTCGTATAAATGAAATGTTCTTAAGTACGGCGTAAAACACCAATCAAATAAAATAAATAAATAAATAAAACAAAGCGTTATCCAAGGAGAGGAAATCTGAAATTAGCACAATTATCACACCTTCATAATGGTGGAACTAGTTTCCTCCCACCATAATGTTGTTGGTGGTCTTATAACTTAAATATTCTTGAATATATGGTATAAAACTCCAGTAATAAATTCAATCCAATAAAAAGAAAATAAATTCAGCGTGGTGGTGTATTCAGCCACAGATATATACGTTCTCGCTCCACGCCAGACCATTTGAATCCATCGACTCGATGTAGTAGACGACAGGCAAGTAGTCTCTGCATCAAAGTGATTACTTTGATAACTTCCTGATCTTAGCAAGGCCGTTGTATCGCATACCATCGCTCCAACTGTAGTACCGTATAATAACAAATCACAACACATTTGCAGGGCCACCTATGACACCACACATAGAAGTATTCATCTAACTAGTATGGCTGACTGACTATTATTCTGCCAGGGTGACTATGTCACGTGCAACCTCTAAATCTATACAGTTGTAAAAGAATAAAAGTGATTCACTGTTTTAAATTTGATGGAATAATCTATAATAATCTTTCATTAATTCATATCCTCTTCATATCCCCTGCAGACGATAGGACTTTGATCTGTACGGCTTGAAGTTCGAATCAATCTCTCCTACTTCAGCTGCGGAATTATCATATATACCTGATCCTGCCTGGCTAACGTTTTGATTTGATCGTCATACATGAATCAGTTAAATATCCTTGAGTACAGTGTGAAACTTTAGTGAAAACAAAATATATATATAGAAATTTAAAACTTTTAAACTTATTACAAGGGTTCGGGTGAACTCAGTTTAAATATGAACAAATATATTGTTTTACATAAAGCAGATAGGCCTATTGGGAAGTTGACAATCTTGTTATTGATCTGTAGATAGCTCTGTATGTATTTACCAAAAACAAAACAATAAAAAAAAATGCATATTTCAAATGGAATTGTTGCCTAGACAAGGGTGGCCATAGATCTGATTAATGGATGTAAAGAAATTAGAAGTCAGGCTACCATGTTAACCGTGAAAATGAGTGACAAAGTATCACCTCTGTGTCTATGTATCCATCAAAAATTAAAACTGCACATGTAACATAATTAGCTCAAACACGGGTGGACCGACGGGCGGACAGAAAGATATACACACAGACAGACAGACAGACAGACGCGGACGGACGAGTATGTAGAAACACAATATTGTGGTACCATAATATGACCCTCTTACGAGACTACTTTTATGCACCAGTATATAAACCATATCAGAGATTGTTGATTTCTTATTTCCAATCGTGCACAGTTTGAACTCGACAGAAATATTACCTGCAATCCTCGTCTCGCAAACCGGAAGCCATTTAATATGTATGATATAAAGGGAAAAGGGAGAAAACAGAAGGATTTTTTCACTCATTGGTATTTACCAGATGTTTAAAAGCTTTTTAACAATTTGTTTCTGCGCTTTAAATGAAATGCGCTAGAAATGTTCGATTTCATGATTGGTGCATTACGCGACCTCTTTTATCCCAGTTTCTACACCAAATGATTTTTTTTCTTTTACTTCCGGTTAAACAAAAACACGGCATTTCCAGATAAACGGAAAACTTTAGGGCCTGAGATTTACCATTTTTGTCCAAGCCCAAGGACTAATGGCTCCGGATACAAGCGGACGTTGGATGCAAAGGCAAGTTGACATTCTGGGCTGCCATACAAACTTTCAGAACGGGTGACAAAATGCAATGAGTGTCAATGGACATGCAGAGCGGATACATTTAGGCATGGAAGAAACCAAGAAAAAAAATGTTCGAAGAAAATAAAGCGTTCACGTTTGGAGTCGAAAGTTCAGAACTTTAGCTTAATCGAAAAATATGCTTTCACTAGCACGATAGCTTTGACATCAAGCAATCTTAATTATCAATCAAAGGTGTATAACTAACGCATATTTTTGATAATGTGAGGATTTCATTGATATCACTGATCGCGCCCATTTGAACTCACTTTGAAAGGCGGATTACACCAAAAACCCACCTCAAAAACCGCCCAGATGCTGTCGTTTATAATGTCGCATTTATAATTTACATTAGTAAATTTTCACCACAAGTCTTCCAACTTATGATGACCCTTCACTTATCAAGGTCTCATTTCAGACCTCTAGCCTTAAAGATATGAATTAATTAAATGACTTCTTTTACTGGCGTTTAATGTTGTGCTTAAGAATGTTTGACATGTACAACGGCGATCCGATTTATTTATTTATTTAGTTATTTATTTCATTGGTATTTTACGCCGTACTCAAGAATATTTCACTTATACGACGGGGCCCAGCAGTATTCAAATCCCAAAGGATAGAATATCATATTCTCGATTGATTAAGCCTTTTTTATTTTATTTTTAATATTTAATATTTAAGTTTATTTCTAAGTTGAAATAACAAACAGAAGTGCTGTTTCATTTCACCTGTCGTTACATTTCTGTTACTTCTTGACTGTGTTCTGGACAATTCCTTGTTTTAGGCCTATATATCTTTTATATAAACTTACGTGCTTTTGTAACTAATAACTAATAATAGACAATTGCTCAATAAAGTGTAAATACCACAAATATTGTTCTCTTGAAAGACGAATCCAGTAAACCACTTACAGCTAATTCAGTTCTCGTAGTTTATCTTTCAACAGCATGCATTTATGGTATTAGGGTCTTACTATCTGCATTGTGATCAACCACATAGAAGGCGCTGTTATCCTTATGTGCATGTCTATTGCGTACATGGTATTTAACAACATAGATGGCGCTGGTTGCCGAGTGTAACCGTCTATTTTATACAGACCAGCATGTCATTTGTAACATCATAGATGGCGTCTCTTGTAGTGTGAGATCCTTACATATTAACGGGAAAGCCGTAAACGTCCGTTACTTTTGAATGACAATCTGTTTGGTTAAGGTCTGTAAGTGTATCTAATACCGCTTAACCTGGGGCCTTGGGCCGTAAAGGCAGCCATACATCTGCATGATGCCTTATATTCCATTTTCTAATCATATTACAGGAATAATATCATTTAAACCTAGCGAGATTAATACGACTGAATGGGTAGTGGTAAGCATAGGGGGCTAATATCATTTGTATTTTCTTATGTTTATTTATTTGCTTTTTTTATTGTTTTTTGTGATAAAAGCACACATTCATACATGTTCGTACTGTTGGAAGCACTTTGACTTCATCGGTTATACGTAGTGGAGAAACGACTCGCAACAGCTGATTCTTGAAAAAGAATCGACAAGGCGCGGAGCGCTGCGTCAATTCTTTTCCAAGAATCAACTGTTGCGAGTTGTTTCTCCCATTTAAACTTGTTTGTAGTAACGCAACAACTATCGATACTTTTTCAAGAATCGGGCGGTGTCATTTCAAACAAATAATAAAAAAAAACATGCTACTTCACGATTAAATGAATGCGCTTTCGTGCCGGCTGAGCCGCATTATTTGCATAGCGGAATGTAATACGTAGCGTGTTCTATCTTTCGTGACAATGTTACATGAACTTTCAGTGCAACAGCGTTAGAGCCACTGGAAGTCCAACCGGTTTTACTCTATATGGATGACTACTAGGTGTATACGATTATGGACAGTGACCTGGTCTACAATTAGTTCTGCGGAAAAGTAAATCTGAATTGATTGAAGCTTACATATAATTTAGGGAAGTCTGATATCAGATTATACAATCTCTGTCACATTGACACAACAAGGCCTCTAGATATCCATGTTCGTAATCAGAATGCCACAAATCAGATCCACCAGTTCACCTTGCTATTGAGATTTGGGCCTGACAGAATTGATGACGCTACTCTGCCTTTTCTCACACTGGCGATATTTGGTGTATTTGAAATGAAGGCGAAGAACGAAATTGTTAGAAAATGAATTTCATATTAATCAGAAACGAATGAACCCTTCATATATAACATTCTTATGATGGGTTATTAGACATTGATTGACGTCACAACAAACGTTTAAATTTGTCCAAAGGGAGAAGGTTGCACAATTTTCTTCATAGCTTATTGGGACACTGGCCTGTTTTAAAGCCTTGTGTTCGTGAGTTCGAATCCATCTCTACCGTATACCAGTCGAGGGTGGTAAAAATCGTCACCCGTCACCACTCAAACCACAAACTCACAAACGTGGATTCTTGAAAAATAATCAACTGCGCAGATAAATATCGTGACGTCACAGCAAACGTTTAAACCTTGCTTAAATGGTAATAGTAGGGTTGAAAACGTTTAATTACAAACTACAGTAAAGCAGTAAAGTGTATCTTCAAATAGTTCCGCAGGGTTGTATATACTCCATATTTAACGCAAAAGGCTGGTCAAGCAGAACACTAACAAAGCGAAATGATGATAGATTAAACGTTTTAAATCCACCAAACAGTGTTTTTACAGTATATGCTTAAGATCATGAACATACGTACGCCTTCGCGCACACAAAGTGCCTGGCCTGGCGGGCGAGCAACTCAGCAAAGGATTTGGTTTTCCGTTTTTCCTGTAATGAATTGCTATTCGCCGTGGCGTGATAACTGTATGCTGTTCTTAAAATTCATTAAATCTTCAAAGAAACTAAAGTTCGTGAATTTATAAGCTTTCAGCACTTTAAAAGATGAGATCAATCACTCAGTGTGCAACACTGAATTCTCAGTCACGTCACAACCCAACTATACTACAAGCATGCAGGGGGAAAGGACTTCGATTATTTCGATTGGGCAAAATGATCTGTTCGGTGAGATGACCTGTCAAAACACATGGAGGCACCGATCCAGCGGGCAACAGAATCCCAAGTCACCAGGCTTTTGAGCCAAACAATTACTTGTATTATCGCAAAAAAAATTCCTTGCACGTCATTTGAATGCTATCATCCTTAACTTGATCTCTGTGCGGACGCGAGGAGATCAATTTTACATTCCTTGTCCTTTAAGCCTATTCCAAGAGTCAACTGGTTTCGATTCCACAAAGCCATTTTGGCTAGAAACAAAAGCTAAATCTAAACACAGTTCTCATCTGTTGGTGACTAAAAATTTAAATTATGACACATCGTGATATAACATCTATAAACTCTTAATTTGTATATAATGTCCCAACAATAAGCTCTAATTTTTGAAATTTATGGTCAGAAAACGGCTTTGTGAAATCTGTAACGGTCTCGGGGACAGGAAAAATGTACATGCAGCTGTACGTATATCTTACAAGTCTCCATATTTGTAAAGGTCGTCCCACCTACCACGTCACAGCATATACAGTGTACAATAAAACACTCTCACACACATATAGTGATTAGACTTACCAGTAAAACAGCTCGGTATCCACTCGGTAAGCTAACCGGCCTCCTGTCAAAGCCATTAAACCATTTAGCACACTGGCTCCTAAACTCACATTGAGACGTGACAGATTCAAAGAAATGATCACACCTTCCGCCAAATATCGCGGTCCGGGGTCACACTAGTGCTATCACAAACTGAATGCAAGATAAACCGTCGCTATGGAATTAATAAACAAAGTTAATTTTGAGCGGCAGGTAAAAGAAATACCTGTAGAGTTAAGGGACTGGATTGCCAGGTGTTTTGACAGTTCCTGGGCATAAATTAGTGTATTTTTTATCAGAAAATGTGGTTATCTTAAGTGTTAATTATTGAACCAACTATATTCTCCGTCTCGAAAGAATGGTGGATGAAGTTCTCCTCCTATTTTAGGTTATCAACTATTAACCCTGCTGTCGTGAAGCTTTTTACTCATGAACAACTGTCAGGTAGACGGACAAATGTATCGAGGGTAGTACTTCTGTGGACTATCTACTGAGGACAAACAAGTTCAATAAAAGGGTGGAATATACCTTAAGGTAGGCATGAACGATGTTTATAAATATGCTGGTGGCATTAACTAAGACAATAGTGATGAAATTTTTGAAGACCAGTTCCCAGGGGCATGTATCATTATGGACTGGCGATGTTTAAACATGGCGTTGTGCCTTCTTTGAAGTATATATCCTGCTGAGGACAAAATAACTAACAACAAAAGGATATATATTAAAGCAGGGAAACTTTCGAAAGGCAGTTCCAAGGTGTTTCACTATGAGCGGGGGTTGAACATTAATTCATTTGAACGTGCTGGGTTTCCTCGTGTCCTGTCCGGTTTCCTCCAACTATACTGCTGGTCGCCGTCGTATAAGTGAAATATTCTAGAGTACGGCGTAAAACACCAATCAAATAAATACATAAATAAATAAATTTGATTGCTGTTTAATGTCATACTCAAGAATCTTTCACTTTTGTATGATGTCGTTTTTTATGAGGCGTGGGGTGAGGAAACCAGAGTGCCCCAGATAACGCCTTTGGCGAGTGACTGACGGGTTTTCGTAGTGTATATTATATATTGCTTAAAACTTTGACTTCATCTATGTATTTTACACTTTGTGACTTGTGATTCATACCTTCTTGAAAAATTCAACAAATCCAAACGTCTGTCCTTGTCGTTTCTAGTAGGAGGGTGCAAATTGTGTGTAATAGACATTAATGCCTTTTCATTCAACTAGTTGTGACTGAGAAATTGTTAAGTTCGACGTTAAAGCAGTCATTCATTCATTCACTGAATTAGTTGCATTCGACTAGTCGGTATACAACTAATCATACGATGTGAACGCAAATTCACGCACAGTCCGATTTCTGTTTCTCTGGAACACGATGTGGGCGTTCTCACAACACTTCCACCTTATATGAACCTATGGCGATTATGGTCAGTGGTGCATAGAACACAACCGAAATAGAGTCAATACCTGAAATAAAACAAGGTGTCAGCTGTTGATAATTTGTCATTTGGACAATTAGGAGGAAACCACTATGAGGTAAACTGATATACAACTCATAACGTTTTAGGAACAGCTGTAGCAAGTATCAGGCGTGCTTGGGTAAACTTGGCCCAAGCAAGACTCTATTCCTCCCAAGGCAAATCCAGGAAAAAGCATAAGCTATTCTATATGTATACAGCGTTCTTTCAGAATTTATTACTTGTTTAAAGTTGTTATATATGCGTTTACTTAGATAATTTTTATTACATATATTAGTCACTTTTTTTTATTGTTTAAAAATGGATTATGTGTCGTGTACATCACCGTGCATACAGATTGACTTTGTACAGGAATAACAACCCAGAAGGAAAACGAGTTTCTATAGCGTGCCAAGCAGTAATTGCCATTAGCGGTTATTTTCAAACTGAAATATTTTTTTTGTATTGATTGTGCTTAAACACCGCCTCTATATAACAATAAAAATTTAATTTATACCACAACAGCCGCGTTTCTTGTGTGAGGGAAACCGTACATAGCCGAGGAAATCCGTCATTTGATACAGCGCATATGGTTAATCCCCTACACAAAACGTAAACAGCGAACAATGTTTGATGGTGTTGGCTTTCCCATCTCTTCTACATTCAGTTCGACCGATTGGACAAAGTTGACTTCCTGCTGAATGCCATTCATTCGATATTGGGCGTGACAATGAATTAATGTCGACGACTTCCTTTTTGACTGATAAGAACCATCAAATACAGGTATAATTGCAGTGAGTGGCTCGTCCGCCGTTCTGATCAACTGACGATGGCAATGTTGTTGTAAACCTGTAACAACACCTTGTGGCACCCATCTGTTCAGCAATTGTCTAATATTCTATAGACTTTGTTAGAAAGCTGCATTCATAATAATTAATGAACTACATAAAAAAAACCCAAAAACGATCTGAACGTGATCCATGGTGATAAGGGTTGAATATTGATCACGTAAATACAGAAAGGTAATCTAGCAACATGACACCGTTATGTGCAGGGTATGGTGGAATTATTAGAATCTGTCGTGAACAACGTGTATGCGCACGTAGAGATAATTTCACATACGTTCACTGTTTTTGATGCAATTATTGTCATATTTTTTTTACAAACTAAATAGAGAGAGCCGAGCTGTGGCAGCTGAGGCCTTGCAGACCGGTGATTAACTGTGAGTCTATAAAACTCAAAATGAGTCGAGTAGGCATCAAGCTGAGCCGCTGTTCCGACTGGCATCGCAAGGTGCTGAACGAATTCCTGAATGAGTGTGACGCCAACAGGCGCCCTTGTCAACACGTCGGTCTTAAAACCAAGAGCACATGTTGACACAAAGCAAATTGCAATTCCGCTACACTAGAGACATTGTACTTGATAGTCCTTTGTACTTTACAGATCCTCTACCCATGCGACATGATGGATGGATGCTATATAAAGCTCTTCTAAATTCTCGGTTTTCCCCTTTCCAAAATTGGATCGATGACCATAATATTTTCACACACGCATGATGTTTCTTGAGCATCGCAGTTTGTTAAGAGGCAATCAAACAACTAAAAATAAAGTTAAATACTTAACCAAATAAAAAAGAATCATACGTGAAATCAGCATATAATCATTGGAATGGACGGCCCAGTAGATGTCTATAAAGATTTTAGACAAGATGGAACTCATTTTTGTGGATTTATATATTTTGAGTGAAAAGAATTTAACCTTCAGATGCCAACAGCAAAAGAACACGTAAAATATCATATCAAAATAACCACCAAAACAGCACAAGCTTTTACCTCTACCTTGATAAATTACGTAAAACGTAAGACTGGAAGAAGTTCCCTTTATTATACATCGACGTATATGTTTTATTATTGAACCCTATAGTTTCCATATACTTCAAATCCAATTCTTGTGAACCGGCCCCTCTTCGTGAAGCGGTAGATCCAGGGTCAATTCTGGGTCGGGTCACACCCGAAAAAGGAAGTTGTATCTTCCTCGCTTGACGATAGTACAACGACTGGTTAACCCGTATTAGTATAATGACTCGGGCAAGGCGGCTTACTTGCCTTCGGTATGCCGTTTCAGTGAAGCAGCACTAGATAAAAGAGCGGTGGAAATCCGTCCTGCAACAAGGAGGCAGGTTACATGCACTCTAAGGACTCCTTCGTCGTCATATGACTGAAAAATTGTAAAGTACGACGTTAATCCCCAAGCACTCACTCACTCACTCACTCACTCACTCACCAATTCTTGTGGTTTTCGTATACGATTCTATAAAGGGCATTTCAGACGAGAGTAACAGAGCAGCATGAATAATATGGTATGCTGATATTGACCACAAACATAATAAATGCAAATTCAGACTAAAATATACTAATACATATACTTTCTTAGAGTGGCTATCTAGTGTTGCTTTGAACCTTTGCGGTTTTATTCTCAGGCAGCTGAATATGAACTGAATTCTGAATTCGTTGTGAAGATGTATTTTGGAGGGAATATACACGAAAATATGCCATCTGTTTTTAATTTTGTGTTTCAGACGTCATGTGTTGTGAATGCTGTCGCCACAGTGGCTGCGACTCGTTCTGTTGGATGTTGCTATGGCTTCTCGTGCTCGTGCTGGTGGCTTGGCCAATCGCAGTCCTTTTCGCTTTTTTCTTTGCAATTATGGCACCTTTTTCCGTCTGTTGTGGATGCTGTAAAACTGCCACTGACGTTGTTTACAAAGTTGTTTTGTGGCCGGTGGTCTGTGCAAAGAACGCCGTCGAGGGAACTCCTATGTGTTAACAGGAACCACACCCTTGTCCTGTCAAGTGTACCAAAAACGCTTTGCATCCACGCGTGAAGCAAATCGATTTTCTAATGGATGGTTTACCGTGAAAGCTGTCTAGGCCTACAAGAGAAACATTTAAAAGTTTTCAACCCAAAGGCAGAACAGGGGAAACTGGAGGGGGAAAAAACAACATCAGTTTGGCGTCATCAACATCAAAGAGGTGGTACCAGTATCCTGGTCAACAGGCCTTTGTTCTACTTTATACACATTATGTAGTGTCTGCCAAAGTTATCTGCGCTATCCCTATACTAGCGCTTTAAAACTCTGTGGAATCAGTTGAGAGTATAGCTTCTAGTATCAAAAATCAGTCAGGATACTTTTCATAGAGAATTTACATCGATAATAATCTGAAATATGATAATTAATGATTATATGATTAAATTTTTTTTCAGGTTTTGCTGTGTTTTTTGCATGGGCTTCAGTATTTCATATTTCATTCAATGCATTTTCAAGAATAATTATGAAGTAAATATTATTGTCCGTAATACAGGGCACAGAGTTTAGGGATTTATAAAAGCTGTTTATGTATGTACATGGAACATATATATATATATATAGGTACCTAGATATTATCTACATATGTATACCCAGCCAGCCGACTAGATTTAGCGTCAGTAGTCACAACTTAAATGCTATACCATATAACAAAATGAGAAAGTCGTTTTCCATTAGTAAAGAAGGCATCGGGGGCGGTCCGTGCATGATTTAATGTAAGGAAAAGAATCAATTAGGCACTATGTTAGCGTATAAAGAATTAACCTAATCGTGACATGGATGTTCTCTATTATTTATATAGTAACTCAACTATTTATATAATTTAACCGACAGGTATTGACAAGATATGTGCACAACAACTGAAATCAATACGATATAAAGCATGATCCACATAAAAAAAATTAAAGAGTTCTGTTTTCAAAAAAGTAAATCAACAGTAAACTGACACTTTAACCTGTGTATTGTTAACGTCTGTGTGTAGAGCTACACCCCATGATCCCATTAACTTAACATTTTTAAGGTATTGATTTGTTTGTTTAAAACACCTGGATCATGTAACCTGTTTTTCAGTTAGACTATGATGGTTATAGAAGTGTGATGCACATGGCGTGTACACAGACCCTACCTCGACTTGTAGCATTTGTTAGATCATGTACGTTATGTCATTTCAGTCAACGTAACAGGTTATTGCTGTGGGGGAAAAAAGCGTGTCAAATATGTTCCATCAAATTTTGTATTGAGTACAGTTCCCTTGTAAAGATGGACGTATATGTTGTTCATACTCTCTGGCACTCTGCTTTGTAACTGTTTGCATTAGGTGCTGTATATTCATCTTGTTGACCGAGATCACTATGTTAACTATATGAACAGTTGCAATCAATGAGCAGTCTTGATTAACGACAGCGTACAAGCCAAATCCACGACTTGGATACTGAATTAATTCATTCCTTTAGAATATTCCTTGCGTCTGAAAAAAAAACCATCTAACATCGCTTTTCTCCTAGATTGTAATCTTATCTTCTTTCTTTGGTAGTGGTTTGGTGGTTTGTGCTGCTGTCTGTTATTTTGGAAATTGCATTGACGATTGACGAGTGGTATACGAAAATGTCTTTTCAACGCCATTAGACTTATATAAGTGCAGCAAAGTGCGGAGTATACTGAGCCATCGGAATGCAGATACCTAACTTTCTATCTTAAATGCGCAGTGGGACAAGCTGTCTAGAGCTCGATTCAAGCTTTTGGCTAAGAATACAGCGAATCAAGCGCCTGTGACTGAGGCAATATAAATACCAATGATTATAGTGAAAGTTTTGTTAATTAATTATCGAATAGAAAGTATATAAATGGTCATAATTTTTCGCCGTGGTTCAGTGAACACTTAATTCTACGTCCACGTCTACGTGCATTTGGTACATACAGCTAGGCGCCTGTAATATTGGCCCTGTTAGACAATATTTGCCCAGGGTGCCCTCCGTGACCAAGTGTGTCTTTCTCCGGTGGGAAGGTCCTCCAGCAACCTGCTGATGGTCGTGGATTTCTTCCGAGCGCTGCCCGGTTTCCTCCCACCATAATGCTGGCCAGCGTAAAGAGTACGGCCTGAAACATCAATCAAATAAATATTAAACAAATAAACATATTTGCCAAGTTTATCCTGAATATGATCGTGTCCGTTTCCCAAGTATTATATCAATAACATCGATATAGTTGAATAATAACTGTGAATAGACCACCATGGGGTGTATATAATGTAAAATATGTAACCAACTTATGCACAATTTGACAAATCAGATATCAGTCAAATAAATTTCTGGTATTTAGGCCTGTTTGATTGTTGATTAACATTATTCAAGATATGTAATTTACATATCATGATGGTGGTCTTCTGATGGGGAAACCTTGGTGCTGAGTGTATAATCCATCAACCTACGGCCAGTTACCGAGGGACTTTTCCATGTGTGACGCACAGTCATGCACATCATACATACTGGTGTATGTGGGAAGGTCTGCCGGCAGCCTACGGATGGTCGTGGGCTTCCCCCGGGCTCTGCCCGGTTTCCTCCCACCATATTACTGCCCGCTGTCGTATAAGTGAAATATTCTTGAACATGACGTAAAGCACCAATCAAATACATAAATAAATGAATAATAGATATATACTGGTAGAAAACAAGTGGTCTCTAGCAAATGGTACGCTACGCAACCGTAGCTCCCACATATGCATAAATGACTAACGGTGATCGAGAGCGAGGGGATCTACAAATTCCTTGTCCAAGGTGTGTATAAATCACTATGCTGTTTTGGTACACAAATTCCTTGTCCAAGGTGTGTATAAATCACTATGCTGTTTTGGTACACAGAGAAGAAATCCTAGTATATATAAAACTCGTATAACATACATGTACTAACTCGAGGCATGGTGTCTATCGTGGACAGTTTGTTAGCTGAACCATTCTGGGCCCAGTTCTACACAGCGATCGAATAAGCTGATTGTACCTACCATGAATGGCAGCGTAAGTATTTAACATGTCCAGTCGTGACAGTTACGATCAGCTTAGCTTACGATCGTTTTGTGCAAAAAGGGATTGCGTCTAAAACATGTGAACAAGCACTACTTCAAAGCGACGTGGACGAATTCGGCTTATCTTGATGATTTTCGGATTCATGTAAGTTTAATTTCATCACGGACAAAAACATTTTGGTGCAGAGCTTGTACACATTATGTACTAAACTAACTGTAACTACATGTACCATAATAATACGTGTTAAGGATAACTTGATGCGATGTTTGTACCGTGGGGATAAATATTGTCTGTTCCCTCAACAAATCTTCCTTTAAACCCTTAAAAGAGGATGTTGTAACTACCGCGCTTGGCATTCAGCATGAAGGGTATAGTGCAACGACTGGTTGACCCGTATCAGTATAATGGTTCGGGCGGGGCGGTTTACTTGCCTTCGGTAAGTCGTCTCAATGAAGCAGCACTAGATAAAAGAACGGTGCAAATTTGTCCTGCTAAAAGGAGGCACATCGCATGCATTCCAAGGATTCCTTGACTGAAAAATTGTTAAGTACACCGTTAATCCCCATTAACGGCACTCATTCACTCTTTTAAATCCATTCAGCACTACGAATTAATCAGTTCCTAATAACCGATTAGCCTGTAATCAGGAGCAGATTAATAGTACCCCAGATTTATAACAACAGACATATGTTCTGTTCCAAACGACAATCAGGTCACAGGTCAGTTATGTTGATGGTAATCGCCATAATGATCGACATATTGTAAAAATATATATGTTCTGTTCCAAACGACAATCAAGTCACAGGTGAATTAAAGTGATGGTAGCCACCATAATGATCGACATATGGTAAAAACATACATGTTCTCTTCCAAACGACAATCAGGTCACAGGTCAGTTAATATGGTGGTTGCCATCATAGTGATCGACACATGTTAGAAATATATATGTTCTGTTCTATACTAAAATCAGGTCACAGGTCAGTTAATTTGATAGTAGCCACCATAATGATTGACACATGGTAAATGCACGGATATGCTCACTCACAAAGCAATGACAGGCAAAGTTGATAACTTCCAGTGCCAGGGGCGAGTTTCATAAAGGCCTCGAAGCGTCACGTGTCTTAAATCGCAAGACAACAACTCATAAAGATGACCCAAAGATAAAACATGATTTATTAATTTATTTTGTATTGCGGCACCTAAACTTGTATGAAAAGTAAGACCTGCATGTACATAAAGAAAATAACCATATATTTGTACAATATGATTTTTTTTATACAGTTCTGTCTTTTCCAAAGTCAGAGATTTAGTAACAGAAGCCATATATATATGTACATTTATATAGGACTATACCGTACCAATATAGCGATTGTACTTCTACCTGCAATGCTATAAATACGTGCGCACTTGTGCGGGCCTATGCATGTTGGCGGGAATATTCAGTCTGTCTTATCTGTCTCCATGCAGTAAAGCCCCCCACACGGCCTCGGACCCCTATTAATTTTCCATAAGCGACAATGTTAACGTCTAGCCCTGTAGCTCAGTCCCAAACATTCCGTGGCCAATAAGCTTTGGTGCATACCTGGCCCAGCCAGTGAGAAAGAAGCCATAAAAATCTTGACATAGGTTGACCGTCAAAATCTGGACCTTTCCATGCCGGCAGCTTGGAGGCGTGCCTAGCAACGCCAAGGGGACGTCACTCGCAGCCTCATCACTACCTCACACCTTGTGTCCTCTCACCCAGAATTTCAAACTTTCATCAATAAAGCTCATACTTCCTCAAAGTTTAGACAGTTTCCAGCATTTTAATACCAAGCATGCACCTGTGCACCAAAAATGGACGCCTGGGAGCAAAAAAAGACTTTATACCCTAAAATTCACAGGACCCTACCGAAAAACGGAAGTTGTAATGGGGGTCTGTGTCCACACCCAATACGGCTGATAGAGCAGGGGAGACTATCCCTGTCAGAAAGACAGGACACTAAGATGGGCTGTGTTACTGCATGTAATTTTAAATTGTGCTACCTGGACAAAAAAAAATGCGTTACCCTTACATCAACAAAAGTATTCTGTGAAAATATGAGAGCAATTACATGTACCTTCTACCTGTATAACAGTAATCAGTCTGTAGCAATAAGGTCATCTAATTTAAGATTTTTAGTTTTTAGTGTAGGCTTATACATGTAGTTTGAAATGCCTGTTAACACACTTAAAAGGATACAGAATTAACACAGACTGGCTGACAGTGGTGACATGGTCTCCTGGGTAAAACCGTGCAGCTTTGGACACGCTTGACTAAATCTGCCATACCTAAAATTCAGCTCGAGCTAGGCATAGCCTGGACTTTCCTATCTCTCACACCAGTCCCCAAGATCACGAAGCAAATCTTAGACTTTAGTCAAAACTTCAAACATTAAATTTGATATGTTCCTTTAGCTAAAATTTGTTGTACAATAACTTACCCAGAACTGACGTTGCCAGGCAATATTTTGGCCTAGCTTGTTACATAAGAAATAACAAGTTTATAAAGGTCTGAAATTTAAATCTAAGATCTCTTCTTTATCCCGAGGCCAGCAATCCGAAACGATTCAGTATCCCTTCAAACATCAGCGTATATACTAACGATACACAGATCTGCGTATCGTTAATATACTGATACTCCAGAAAAACGTCAGAACATATGGATACTCTGGAAAAAGCTCAGAGCATATTGATACTCCGAAAAAAGCACATTTGAAGTTACGATTATTCCTACAAAATCTTACTGCATTTATTTATTTATTTATTTACCTGTCTTTGATAGGTGTTTACGCCATTTTACGGAATATTTCACTTGAACGACGGTGGTCAGAGTTTATGGTGGGATATATTTATTTATTTATTTGATTGGTGTTTTAAGCGATAAATAGGAATATTTCACCTATAGTGGAGGAAACCGGGCAGAGCCCGGTGGAAACCCACGACCATCCGCAGGTTGCTGGAAGACCTTCCCATGTACGGTCGGAGAGGCAACATGAGCTGGACGAACTCACATCGAGCGCATTGGTGAGAGACTCCTGTGTCATTACGCTGCGCTAGCGCGCTAACCACCTGAGCCACGGAGGCCCCTTTTACTTCATTTAGGAAGCTAGATGACAAATAGAACTGAATCTGAGTGATATCTGAAATGATACTGACACTGAGTCGTCAGGCTTAGACCTATGGAAGCGCTATTTGATATGCGTTTTATCAGGCCGAGCCTAGATAGATTTGGACGTCTACCAAATTTCAATTTCAAGTATTTTGGACAATATGGATTTACAACCATTCACCTTGGGCACCAATGAAAACAATCTCCCCTCCTCTCTATCCAATCCCCCCCCACCCAACCCACCACCACCAACACCGGCGAATTTTGATGTGCGGACGCTTTACATGTATACACACCTGCCCCACTCTCTACCGCCTAGACGTGCGTAGTAATATTACTGATATGTGTTGTATTTACTAATTTGAGACAGAGTGTCCATTATAATTTTTGTATATAGAGATTTTAGTAGAAGTAATGGTAGTACGTATTAAGAGTACTACCCCATTCAATACAAATATATATTAATATTGCTATGCTGGTGAAGGTCGCACTCGAGATATGTCAAGGTGAAGGTCAATCTGCAGTATCCGTGAACTGTGAACACAGACCGCAGAAGTAGGTCTAGTGCACTGAGGCGTGATATCTTCACTTATCACTGATCGTCAAGCTTTTTGTGTAAGTTGGTGTTAGAACTGGTATGACTTTGCATGACTAATCGTGTCGAATGACCCAACAAGGTTGATTGCAGTACGTGGCCTATTCATTCTTTGAAACGAGGTGACCGGACTAGCGTACAGGCGAATTAACAGATGTGGCCTGATGTCTGATTATACCGCAGTCAACACTGTGGCGCCATGTTTCCGAACCTTATAACGCGTCCACATTTGGGATGTCCCACCCGCATTTTTGCTAGTCTGATTTTTTGCTCACTAACTTGTGGCAGTGTCTAACCATATTTACAAAGAATGACACGTTTGCAGTCCGTGGGATATCTAAGTCCAACTTGCAGATCTAGGTAGCCTTGAACTTGAACTGTCATTCCATCTCATGTTATCTAGGACTATAACTGTTATCTTATTGGGTAGATTAGATGTGATATAGTCAATACTTACTACTCCAATGTTACGTTTATAATTCAACTACCCCTTTTCATACAGACTATCTCAAAAGCTACATGTACCATACTGTGAGAAAAGAGAAGATGGATGTGCTTGCATGTTGGGGTAGCAATGTTTTAAGGAAGGTAGCATTCGCGGGTATCTGGGAGGTGTACATTTTATTGAAGGTGTAACAGCTGGGACGTGCACTCCTCGGTCATTGACCTTTAAGGAAGCTATGATTAAGGTAACTGACCCTGATTGCAGCTGTGCCCTCTGACACGTCTGATGGTTAATTGCATGTGTCTTCATACAGAAGAGAGGGGATCCATATGTTCAGTTCTGAGGTAATGAATTCTGTTTATTAGGGCTATATAAGTTGCCATGATTTTTTTGGTCGCAGTATTTAAGATACAATATACAGTTATGCGGATGCTGTTATATAAACGGTAAACCTAAAGCGGTAAGCAATATATCAGGTCCATATACCTTGTTGTCGGAGACACAGGGACTGACAAGTGCATATAATGCAACATGTATGTATGGTTTACATGACTGGTTATGGGGGACTGACAAGTCCATATAGTGCAACATGTATATATGGTGTCAATGACTGGTTATGGGTGGCTGACAAGTCCATATATTGCAACATGTAAATATGGTTTACATGACTGGTTATGGGTGACTGACAAGCCCATATAGTGCAACATGTATATATGGTTTAAATGACTGGTTATGGGTGGCTGACAAGTCCATATAGTGCAACACGTATATAAGGTTTACGGGGGACTGACAAGTCCGAATAACATAAATAATATGTTATTTTCCCCAAACTGAAGTGTTGTGCATTATTAATGTTACATAGAATTTCTCGTTTATGTTTGATTGGCAGTTCTGTTCAACATAATGTACAGAGACAAATCAATCACATCATATTTTGATTCAGACGAGGTACAATGTAGAGGATTTCCAAGAGAGATAACTGTTAAAGGCACGGTCCATATAATGATATAAATAATGTAGAATGAAATGATGGAGGTCGGTTTGTGGAGCAAACTATGGCCTTCAGCAGCCAAATGATGTTAACACAGAGAAAGCAGATTGAAGTATAATGCAATGGGATTGGTCCACCTTATGTCAGTAAGAATAAAACTGTGATATGCTAAGGTGTCATTGACATGTTATTCCAGTGAGGCAGCACTACTAAGTTTTCAGCATTGAGACTGACTTAGTACAAGGAGTCACACATCATGATCACAGTTTCACTGAAACATTGTTGAAAGCAATTTTTATCATTAAATCCTATTTCAACAAGCTATTGTTTGTGTGTCCTTTCAGTTATAAACCTCCAGGACCTTTGACATAACCATCACCATGGCAAACTGTGGGTGGCTTTACAGTATCATTTGGCTCATCCTCCTCTTCATCTTCGGCATTCCCATCGGACTCTTCTGCGCCGTCTGGTACATTCTGATCAGTCCATTGGCAGCCTGCTGTAGTGGCTGTATAGAGCTGGTCAACCTTCTAGAGAGAGGGGTAAAACTGCCCAGAACCTGCGCCCAAAACATGGTCACTCAGAGCCCATTGTGTTAATAACACAGTTTTCTGTCCAGCTTGGCATATAACTCCGCTCTTTGCTTTTAATAGAAGCGTGAGCTGTTTCGGTTATGCAATACAAAAGCTCACATGTAGTTCATACACACACATACGTCCACTAGTGGTATATGTGTGCATGTGGTGAAGTAGGCCATTCCAATGGGGATTCCTGTCAACATTTATATTAGTGCACAACAATTGTATCTTCCTGCCAACTGTAGTATTAACATATTAAGAAGATTTGCTAAAGGCTCATGTAATCTTTTGTGATTGACGTCTTTTTAAAACAAATTGGTTAATTTTTTTTTTTTTTGATGTAAGTTATTATTTATTTGATACATATGTTGTGGTCTTTTACATTACCCTATGATATCCTCTGCCTGAAACATTAGCAAGTACTGGTATCTACTTATACTTTGAAATTACAAATAATATTCAAATCATAATGTGGTCATCATGAATTTTTGCACCAACTATCTTGAGATCAAATGTACATGTTTTGAGCCTACATTGTAGTTCTAGACTGTAGTTTCAATATGTAGAGTACTGGAACAACAAGGTACCATTATGTTGTCCTCGTTACATTTGTAACAACAGCCGAGGGTAAACAATATATTGTTTACACTGTTGTTACATGCGTAACACTTATGGATGAAGAACATATTCTCTACATTGTTGCTAGATAGATATATAACTAGATCCAACATTAAAACATATTCTGTACGTTGTTGTTGAGTGTATAACAATAACCTAGGTTAAGATGCACATATTCTGCACACTTGTTGTTAGATTATAGTGTGTAACAATAACCTAGGTTAAGATGAACATATTCTGCACACTTGTTGTTAGATTATAGTGTGTAACAATAACCTAGGTTAAGATGCACATATTCTGCACACTTGTTGTTAGATTATAATGTTTAACAATAACCTAGGTTAAGATAAACATATTCTGCTCGCTTGTTGTTAGATTATAGTGTGCAACAATAACCTAGGTTAAGGTGCACATATTCTGCACACTTGTTGTTAGATTATAGTGTGTAACAATAGCCTAGGTTAAGATGCACATATTCTGCACACTTGTTGTTAGATTATAATGTTTAACAATAACCTAGGTTAAGATAAACATATTCTGCTCACTTGTTGTTAGATTATAGTGTGCAACAATAACCTAGGTTAAGGTGCACATATTCTGCACACTTGTTGTTAGATTATAGTGTGTAACAATAACCTAGGTAAAGATGAACATATTCTGCGCACTTGTTGTTAGATTATAATGTGTAACAATAACCTAGGTTAAGATGCACATATTCTGCACTCTTGTTGTTAGATTATAATGTGTAACAATAACCTAGGTTAAGGTGCACACATTCTGCATACTTGTTACATTATAATGTGTAACAATAATCTAGGTTAAGATGCACATATTCTGTATGCTTTTATTACATACATCACTGGTTATCCATGTAACAATGGCCGAGCCAAAGAACATATTCTGTACATTATTGTTCCATGAGTAACAATAATTTAAAGAAGTGTATATTACATTTCTAAGAATGGCTCAGTTGAAGAACACATTATTGTAACTTTGATGTTTAGAAGTATTAGACAGGATACTAGATTAAAACCCACGTATTGTGTACATTATGTATACCAGAATATAGGATAAGGGACACAGAGTCTGAACATTTTTGTATTAAGTACAACAACCACTTAGAGTAAGATGCATATATTCTATACATCATTGTTACATATATATCTAATCTAGGATAAGATGTGTACAGTTGTTGTTGTTTTTTTCCAGTTATAATTTACATAGTTCAGAATCCATTACATTTTCATATTGCATGTATGCTTATAACTTACATCATAAGCCACACACTGGAGTGATGTGATGTTTTCTGTTCAACATGTCAAAACATGAATTCAATGAACGTGATGTTTAAAACACATGCGGTGTGTATCATATTGATAACTGGGCTTATGCTGTTAGTTAAAATTAATGGTGGAGAACATTGTGCTGCATGTTGAAAATTTGCTTGAGTTATTTCATAAGCAAGATGCACACCTAGGAGCATAAAGGGCTACAGAATCATCTCTGATTGGCTGGAGATACAAGTTGAGCTGAAGTTGAGGTGTGGTACATGTATTAGCTAATCAGTGTTGGTTCTGTGTCCCTTTAGGGGTGTTTTGGACACTGCCACTGCACTAAATGCGCTTGATTCCCCTAATACATAGCAACCCCAACTCCGCAAAATGAGGCCTTGTACCAACATGTCCCAAACAAGATCTGAAGACTCAGCCCAATGCTGAATGATGTTCCAACCACAACCTTGCTTTTATCTTTTGGGACGTGAAGTGGGTCCTTTCAGTTTGAGTATTGAAACCATGATTTTCATTGCTACAGTAGCTTGACCTCTCCATCCAGGACATTGGAATGGGCTGAGAGCACAGTTGTTTCTTCACGTACGTATACAGTGGTCAGCAACAAGTCAAAGTAGAAAGTGGTTACATGTACTAAAGCTTACGTTTAGTGAGATTGATTTCAAACCGTTATTTATTCAACAGTGCAAAGATTTTTATAGTGCTATGTTCATGGATATGGATAGTTAGAAATATACAGGTGTAGTAATTAAATATATATATATATGTAAACTACACAGAGGCCATAGGATAGGTTAGAAGACTTTTGAACCTTTTCTCTTGAAAGTCCCTCACTTTTCAAATTGTCAGCATCAGGGAAATTCAGTGCTATGCTTCCTTTGAAAGTTGTTAGCACTCATTAATTACTTAGTTCCTTTTTAAATTTTATTTTTGACTATTGTTATTGTTTTCATAACAGATGTATTAAAATTGCTTGAATTGTAAAGGTTATGATTTTATCCAGTCCTTGTATCTTATTTCATAAGATTTCATATTTTTTGTTTCTGAGCTATTTTTATATGTAAAATCTAGACGGTAACAAAGTTCTATATGATATGTACCGATAACACAAGCTTAACGACTTTCTTAAGACTCGATCTCTCAGGATTTTAAGAAGCCTGCCAAATATTTTGAAGATTATGAGTATTTTTTGGACTTCAGTATCTAATATCACAATTCCACATTAATAAAAATGGTTTGTTATTACTTCAGTCAAATGACAGGAAATATTTCAAATGTAGCTGCTGTATTCTGCTGATGAGTAGAAAAATTTAGTGATCATGCACCTTGTGCTGTCTGCATATTGTTAAAGCAAAGTTTACCTCATATTTTGGTGCCTGGCTTACACTGATAATCCTTGCCATACTAAAAAATATATTTGCATATTGAAATATTTACCACATTGATATGAGATAACTACTTTGATATTGGTGCTTCTCAACTTTCCATCTTAAGGTTTCTTCCATATTTTCTCTATGTATATTTTCTATCTGAATTTTTTTGTTGTAGATGTGTAGCCTACATGAGACTTTCTTAAGAAAGATAGATCATGACAGTTTGCTTTCCTTTGTGAAAGTTAAAGAAGCTTTACTCTGATTGATCAGGCAGTGTGCATGTATCACCATTCTACTCTTATGTCAACAACAGGAGAGTTTTGAGTTTGAACTCTGTTATGACTAAAGGTAAAAAGAGTCCAAAGGTGTCATGTGACCTGTCAAAACAGTGAAGCAACTGTCTATGATGACACTAATTATAATATGGATATCTGCAGAAAGTTTCACAATTTAGAGTAGATGAACAGTGGAAAAAATCGAAGAGTGGAACGCTTGTGAACTTCCTAAAGTAAAGGGGTTTCATTAGTGCCTCTGGAAAATCGCGAGACTGGTGAGTAGTAAATTAATGTTAACTTGGGTTGCCTACCATTTTTCACAAGTCACATTGGGACCGTTTTTACCATTAGCGACAAAATAGTTCGAAATCGAGACCTCACTATTCTTTGGTTGTTCTGATTGTGGAAGTGTGTTTATTCATGTGTTCCTTCTTACTTTAGCTCTGTTTTGAAATGCTCATAATTTACAGTTTCACAATCTTACATACTGACTGTTGGACGGATGTGAAAGATGTGAAACCACACCTGCATTGATTTCCTTTGATTTGTATGCCAACAGTATAGATTTGTCATAAAAGCAAAATGTACCATGCAGCTGCCAAATGGGCGAACAGACATGCAAACGCCATATGAATATACACATTTGCAGGTTCTGGTTTTAAGGTTTTATCAAACTGACTTTTACTATGTTATCCATTTTCAAGATTTTAATTATATTAAAAAAAAAAAGGAGAGAGAAAAAAGATTGTTAAACGTTTAGGTATGCTTTCATGGTTTTGGTGAGTTCTGCAGTGGTGCTGGTGTCCAGTTAAGCCGTTATTGTGTCTCCTACCTTACAACATAAGTAGTGTTTACAGCAGTTGTAGTTGGTACTAGGAATGGAAGTTATGTTATGTACAATTTTCTCTTTGTACTTAAATATTGTGAAGTGTTTTTGGAGAGTATTAATTTTTACATTCCTTTAGGTACTCCAAGATAAGGATTTCATTACATTTTTTTTTCATTCTCATCATTTCATTATTTTGAGGATAATTTTTTACTGTGGTGCCCGTCTCGCGAATATGGTTTATAAGAACCTAAAACCTCCAAGTACATATGTTTTACTTAAAGTCTACTCATTTACTTTTTTATTCATAAATTGACTGTTGTCTCCGTGTTGAATTCCTCCATATGCATGTTCATTGTGTCGGATTGGTATCAACATGATATGTACATGTACTGATGGCATTAAAATCTTTAAACAGAAAACTGTTTTCATGCAATGTCAATATTTGTCTGGTACTCAACGTCTTCCAAGGAGAACCATCCTAGATTAAGTCACACCGAAGACCTTAAAAGAGGAAGTTGTATCTTCCTGGCTTGGCATTCAGCATGAAGGGGATAGTGCATCGATTGGTTGACCCGTATCAGTAGAATGTCTCAGAAGCAGTGCTAGATAAAAGAGCAGTGGAAATCCGTCCTGCATGAAAGGACTCTTTCGTTGTGATATGAAAAATCGTTAAGTACGACGTTAAACCCTAAGCATTCACTCCAAGGAGAACCTCCTGTTTTGGTGCTATCATAATGGACATCTGGCTTTATAAGGTGATGCATGACATCCGTGAGAAAACTTCAGTGTTCAATGTAAAATTTCAAATTTTATTGAGTTTAAAATGGACTGATAAATAAGATAGATTTCTTTTAACTATCCACATGATAGCCTACTTGAAATTGGATGGCCCATGAATGTGCGGGAAAACAGGGTATTAAGCACCTAAAAGTCTTTGGAAAACTTTTTCTTTTTTTGGTGGGGAACCTGTGTACGCTCAGCCAGTCATCGGAAAATGCATTAGTCTACTGGGTTGATTCTGGGAAGCCATGTCTGACTAAACTCAAAATTTAAATGCCTCATAACATTGTTTTCACACGCATGTCTTAAGAGAACATCGATGAGGTGGTCAAGACTTCATTGTCTGGGACCAAAAAATAAGCCCCAAAACTTTACTTCAGATTTTGACTGAAGTTAGAAATGGCTTTGTGGAAGCGATCCTGAATCCTTAACAATTGACAGATGTCCAGCAAGTACATGGAATAGATGAGCTACATGTTAGTACATGTATATTCTCATAAATCAGCCGGGCCTTGTTGAACAAAGTTGATTGTAACTACCATGGCAACATATGCATACTTATGATAGTTACATGCATATCCTCATAAATCAGCCAGGCCTTGTTGAACAAAGTTGGTTGTAACTACTATGGCAACATATGCATGCTTATGATAGTTACATGTATATCCTCATAAATCAGCCAGGCATTGTTCCACAAAGTTGATCATAACTACCATGGCAACATATGCATACTTATGATAGTTACATGTATATTCTCATGAAGCAGCCGGGCATTGTTCCACAAAGTTGGTCATAACTATCATGGCAACATATACATACTTATGACAGTTACATGTATATTCTCATGAAGCAGCCGGGCATTGCTCCACAAAGTTGGTCATAACTATCATGGCAACAGATGCATATTTATGATAGTTACATGTATATTCTCATGAAGCAGCCAGGCATTGTTCCACAAAGTTGGTTGTAACTACCATGGCAACATATGCATATTTATGATAGTTACATGTATATTCTCATGAAGCAGCCGGGCATTGTTCCACAAAGTTGGTTGTAACTACCATGGCAACATATGCATACTTATGATAGTTACATGTATATTCTCATGAAGCAGCCGGGCAGTGTTCCACAAAGTTGGTTGTAACTACCATGGCAACCATGAGAAACTCTAATCGAATAAATATATTTCAAACAGTAAAAATATTAATATTATAAATGAGTGAGTTGATAAAGACAAATTTCATGGTGTAAAACTAACAAAACTCAATGCCAAAGATAAAATAGGATTCCATACGATTTTTGCTCATTTAATTTCTTTTGAAAAGTTGTTTGAGTAAGGCCTTGCATAGAATGCTGTGATCACATTGCAATGCTGAAAATGCTAAAATAAACAGGAACCAATACCACAGTCAGCTTTTATTTAGTGCTGCTTCACTGAGATGCCTTACTGAAGGCATGTAAGGCGCCCCACCCGAGAGATTCTACTCATATGGGTCAATGAGTCATTGCACTATTCACTTCAAGCTGAACACCAAGCGAGAAAGTTACAACTTCCTGTTTTTAAGGTGTTAGGTGTGACTCGACCCAGGATTGACCCTGGATCTACCGCTCCCGGACTAAATCTGAACATTGGCTTTAAAACTTATCTTTGCTACCTGAGAACAAAACCTGGATTACATTAAGGCAACACAATCACAATTAGAACCTTATGAGTCACAAACTGTGCATTATTTAAGAAGATAAAAATTGACATGAGCCAAAAATCGCTTTATGGATGGATTTGGCCCTAAATCAAGAAAAGACATGAAACCCAAAATGTAGTTGGATCATAGGATGATATTTTAATAGTGAAGAAATTCTGTTTTTGTACATGTGGTAGAGGAAAGAAACTGTTATCGTTCTTTAAGTCACATAAATGTTTTCCTCAGAAGAATGTGTGGCAAAGACAGGACACTTTATATGGACCTAATGAATATTCAACAGTTACAGAATTCAAAACTATTCAGGAAAATGTTCTGTGAATAATGAGTGGATGAATCAGCAGCACCAAAAATGACAAAAATGTATTTTAAGTCCCAGGAGATAGCACTGTACAAGGATCATGATCACAATCACACACTCTTTCACCCAGATCACCCTCTCCAGCATTGTCAGTCATCCATCATAAGGTTTAGTCATAGCAGAACATAAATGTACACTGAGTGACATATGTACAGAACAGCAACAAATTCAGACAGGCAAACTTAAATACATGTAGATCTAAACACATGTAGATCTAAATACATGTAGATCTCAACACATGTACTACCAACAATATTTGAATCTGTACTTGTGCTTCCCAATTTACTTTTCAATTTCTAAACCAGTTTCACTGCATACTACTTGTTTGGTAAATTTCCTCTCTATCAGTTCTTGGATGTCACCACATGCTGTGTACGAATATTTTTTATACAAGACTTTAACGGATAAACGATGATGTCTTGTGACTTTTGGTCATGCTTGAAATGATAAAACATTTAAAATATTAAAATCTATAATTATGACAAACTTTTTACATACACTACAGTGTATTCATTTCTCAAACTTTGTTTAAAAATTCACTGTACCTAATGACTAAAACTATTTAAAACAGGATAAAACATGGACACAAAATAATAAAATCAACACACTGAGTGTGAAATAATAAGTATAAAACATATTCATAACAAACAAGTACAGAAACTCCGGTATGAGCAATCCTTCAAAAGATTGTAAACCTGTATCTCTTACAGAGAGCTTGAGCTGGGCATGGAAAATGTAATGTTTAGTTTCTGAACATCTCAGTAACTATAGATACACTGAATACGTGAAAAAGGCTGATGGAAGACAAAATTAACTTAAAAGCTTGGTCTTCTTCCACAAAAGAAATAATAGGGAAAAATTGATTGTAACTACTACAGTGACACATGTTGCCATGGTAGTTACAGTCAACTTAGGAAGCTTTGTGGAAGAGTTCTGGTTCCCATTCAGAGAAGTGATTGTGAGTTTCAAAATGACACTGTTTTCATCAAACAGGGTAATGTCTTGTAAACATGTGAGGCAGATAAATCACATCACACTGTTTTCTCCATGTTTGACTGCCCATGACTCAGTTGGTGAAAAATGACTTCAGTTCAGTTAACAATTCCACGTCGTTTCATTTGTGCATTAAACTTTTTGTCAGCTTGTCTTCCCTTGACCTCTGCCAATCTTTTTGCACGGCTGAAACAGCAAAACAAAACAGAGAAAATAAGAGTAAGTCTTGCAAGATAAAGGGGAGATGGCACATCTTTTAATGAAGTGGCGTTAGCGAGGTACGGCTTCTGTGATCAGATGTCTATAACACTACAATGCATGGGTTTATACTGTAACGTTATACTATCTTTAATATGAAAACATTACAATGAGCTGGAAAAAGAACAAATCCCATCAATAAGATGTCGAGAGTCCTGCTGCTGCTGTGGGACACTTTTCAAAATGTTATCCATTATTTTATTTATTCCACTTTCATGTCATATTTGCACAAAATTCTGACCACGACAAAGTGTCTCATTTTGCCTGATTCTGACCATTCTAACAAATCTTACAAAGGTCTTTTGAGGTTTTTTAGGAAGTCAGGATGATATTCTACTGGCAAAATGTATAAGTAATACACGTACTTCAAATACCTTTACTTGAAAATACATATACAAAGTAGGATTTTTTTTTTTTTTTTTGATTGGTGTTTTACGCCGTACTCAAGAATATTTCACTTATACGACGGCGGCCAGCATTATGGTGGGTGGAAACCGGGCACAGCCCGGTGGAAACCCACGACCATCCGTAGGTTGCTGGAAGACCTTCCCACTTACGGCCAGAGAGGAAGCCAGCATGAGCTGGACTTGAACTCACAGCGACCGCATACAAAGTAGGAAAGTCCAGAGGTGTTTCAGTACTACATGTACTTACCTGTCTTTCTGAGGAGCCACCTTGATGCTGCTATTCTTCAGGCTAGCATGGACATGGCTGGAGGTCTTGGGTTCCAATGGCTTCAGCTTCCCTGTGTAAGGTTTCCATGATAGAGGCTTAGACAGACTGGCCTGAAGGTCAAACACTTTCTTGGTGGACTGAGACTCCAAGGTACTGTTCAGGGGCCTGTAAGGTGTCACTTGGATGGAGAAAGAAACAAGAATACCAATAACCTCAATATTCATTTTCACAATATCTGATACATGTTTTAGTTTTACTGCCACAGATCAAATCAGTTGTTGTGGAATTGTCTTGATATGAGGACAATTAACCGTAATGGTGGCTTGACAGGAAGCTGTATTCAGCTTCTGTGAAAATCTTTGCAAGAGCCACAGGGGTAAAGGACTACAGGAAGGCATGTCGCTTTACACTTGATTTGTATGGAAGACAGCTGTACTTTCTGTTTTTGATACAATGACTATATTTTGCAGACACATATGGAAGGTAGACAAATGATTTACTGTCCAATATCAGTTTAAATAACCTGGTTTGTACAGTCATTAACAATGGGTCAAACTAAGAAACCTACAGCAAAGTGAAAGGCCTTCCCAAACATTATCCATGCTTGGGAAATCCAATGATCATCATGAGAAAACTAGTGGAATAAGAAATTTGATGCAACTCAAGGAAAAACTTATTCTGCATTATGAACACCTACCGCATGACTTTCTCCTCTGCGGCTGAAATGTGTTATTGAGTTCCCCCAGTGACTTTCGGCTGCAGAGTGTGTTGGTCTTCTCTAATGCTGACACATCACCCACTTTCTTGGTTGACATAACATTGTTTTCAGTATTCCTTGGGGAGCGACGAACTACTCTCGGTTTTTGATTGTCCACTTGACTGACACGTTTGGCAGTGTTTCCGAACACAGGTGTTTTAGCTGAGCCACCAAAGTTGAAACTGAGAGACTTGGTTGACATGATTGAGGGTTTGAAGGGCGTCACTTTCTTCCCAACAGGAGACTTAAAGCGCATGGCGATAGCAGTTTTCTTTCCCTGTTAATGTATTAAAGCATGATTTAGAATTAAAACAAGCATCACAACTTGATCATACTTCTTGGCAAGCTTCTCATGTTCCTGTAAATGGAAGGTGTGTACAACTACTGGAAATATTTACATTTGTATTGATATTTCCAACATTGTTGGTTCATTTGTGTAGGCTAGATACAGCAGGACCAATCCACTAAGCCCAGGGAAGTACAATAGATAGGCTTTGTTTCAAAGTTAACAAAAGGTCGAACCTGTCAACTATGTGGTAGGGCATGAAACCAGATTCAACGTTCATACCTTGAAAACATCAGGTGTCTTGTGATTGCTCAGTTTGGCCATAGCTTCCCTCGCCCGGCTCGCTGCTTCCTTGGCCTGTTTGATGGAGTTTGTAATGGACTGGGTTCTCTTCCTTTTCTTGGCTAGGTAGACATCGATGGAATCCATCTTAGAAAAATTCTTCTCGTGAATTTTAGTCCAGTTTTTGTTTCCTGCACAGAATTGAGAAAAGCAGTTTAAATATCATAAAGATTTAATTTACACACCTTCATACCTGTATGTATTCCTTCATCGATACTTCAATAATTAAGGTCATCTCAGCTTTAACTAAAATCTGAAAGTCATAAGTTTCTTAAAGCAAGTGCTTTTGTGGACTGATTGAAGCAGTACTGAATGTATGACAAGTCAGTTTTATGTGTGGGGGAAGTGCAATCCATTGGCAAGTAACTCACAAACTTTCCCAAGTCATGCACAGATTCACACCGGCACAGCAAGCTCAATGTGTCTTGCCACACTGATGGAAGACAAGCTATATTAAAATGATCTCCTGTAAACTTAATACTAGAACAAGGAAATCTAGAAAATTCCGGTCCGATGCATGGATGAACAAACATTTTTAAGTTCAAAGATTCAAACATCATGCATGCAAGATATATGCTTATTTGCATAGCTGCAGTAAAAAAAAAAACAACATAACATATTATATAAAATTAACCTGTTAAATTAATGTTGATTTGTTGGTTATACATTTGTTATTGTCACTGTATATAACTTATCACTGAGTTCACGACACAAGATCACTTTCTCTGTTTTAATGCTCAATTTGCCACAGCAAAATACAACTGCTCACTTCCAGCCAACTTCCCATGACTGATTTTACATTGGTCTCATAACTCTTCTGTGTTGAAAGTATTAAAGTAACCATTAAACCAAGAAGTGACTGTTATTTTCAGTTATTATGTATGTATGTGCATATTTTGTTTTCTGCATATTGTGTAATTTGTTTCACTACAATGTCTCTCCTTGGATCCAGACATATCTACATATACAATCATACTAACCAGGAGTAACTGCAGTTTTCTCCGCTTTCTTCTTTGCCAAGAACGCAGCAAACCGCGGGATCTGTGAGGTTGTTGATGTGGGTTCATCTTGACCCTCTTCTATCATTTCTGTGGAGGAATGATCAGAAAAAGACTTACATTTCTGTCAGATAAATAAAAACACACATTGCTTGATACACATGTTAACCAAAAAGAGGGAAACGATGACGGTTCTTATGTTTATTTAATTGCTCTTTAAAACAATATTCAAAAATTTTTCAACAGCGGTCAACTACATGGATGGAGAAAAACAAGAGTGCCTTTTGGGAGCTACTGGCGAATTATTCCATGTGTGACACATGTCATATGGTTGAAAGGTAAGTGAGTTTCAGCCAATCGCCAATTGCTCCTGAGAACAAGAAATGCAGGCAATGATAATTCTACATGTGCTTTACTGTTCTTTAAACATCAGGTTATGATTTCTATTTTGATTATCTTACTTTTCTCCACTTTCTTCTCAATGGCTGCCAAGAGAGATTCCTTCATGTCCAAGCTGTTCATCTCTGGTTTCATGGCCTGCATAACGTCCTCCACACTATCCCTCTTCTTCACGTCTGCATTTGTCATGGGAGAAGGCACAACTTCAAATGTACCTCTCCTCTTCTTGCTTGGTTGAACATTACCGCTGGATTTGTCACCTTCATCAGGCTACAACATTCACAAAGCTTTAGGAATCAGTACAAACACTGACAAGTTTTTTTAACAATTGGACATGGACAGAGACATCAAGACGGCATCTAAGTCAAAAAATTTATAAATTAATTTGACTGGTACATAATTCTATACAAAAAGATTTCTTGCTTATACAACCCCAGTCAGGTATGTAAATGTATATGACTGGAGGAAACTGCCTACATGAGAGCCTGGGGGCTGTTTCTCAAAAGGGACATAGGACGGGACATTATGCACATTCAGTAACCCGCTACAGAAAATGGATCAGGGAAGTCTCTGCTTTAACGTTTCATGCAAATGAACCAGTAAAAAGCCTTGCCTAAGTTGTACAAAGTAAAGACATCAAACACAAAGAGCCAAAAACACCAAGAACCAAAAAAAAAAAAAAAGAGTCAGCTTTTGAATGACATAAAAACACGAAAATAACAAAAATAACACAAATACCATAAATATAAAAAATTACAAACCTTATCTTCCAGTTCACTTTCTGACAATTTCCTTTTGCCTCTCTCTACATGGACACTCTTGTTTTCAGGTAAGTCAGATTTCTGAAAGAGCAGATTCATTTTTACTGCTTACATAACACTGAAACTATCACCTAAACAAAATACATGGAGCTAACTGTAGTGTTAAAACTTAGTTACATGGAATCCTCCAACCTCAGAAATATTCCCAAAACATTTATCTACATTTAATTAACTTTGAGTGAAAGCTTGGGGTTTAACGTCGTACTCAACAATTTTTCAGTCATATGACGATAAAGGAATCCGTAGAGTGCATGTATGTGTAATGCGCCTCCTTGTTGCAGGACGGATTTCCACCGCTCTTTTATCTACCGCTTCTTCATTGAGACGACTTACTGAAGGCAAGGAAGCCGCCCCGCACGAGCCATTATACCGATATGGGTCAAAGAGTCGTTGCACTATCCCCTTCATGCTGAACGCCAAGCGAGCAAGTTACAACTTTCTCTTTTAAGGTCTTAGGTGTGACTCAATCCAGGACTGTTCCTGGATCTACCGGTCCCGAAGATGACGCTCTACCAACTGTGCTATCTGGGCTGATAATTAACTTTGATGGTTATGTATTGAGTAATACAACTATTACATCCTGTTATGTTACATGAAATAAAACTGATGAATCTAATATTGACAAGATGATAGAACAAATGATTACCCAATCAATATATTGTCTTTAAAACTATACTGCCTAGACTTAGCATCCATGACTAGAGTTTTAAACCATACATGTATTCCACAAGACATGGAATCAAAAACGGCAACATCCTCAGGATTACTCAATCTATAGGACAAACTCTTCAGAACAACGCTGTATCTGAATGACGACCTTGTTTGCTCCTGTTGTTCGTAAGTTATAACTTTCCATTACTACCTGGCTACCCACCTGAGCTTTACCTCCTTTCTTTCCTCGTCTTTTAGGCTGTTTGACAGCCTTTTGTTTAGCAGGCTTAGTTTCAGGTTCTGGTTCACATTCAACAGGGTCATTTTCATCATTACTGGTCTCTAACTGTTTGAGAATAAAGCACTGGAGTAAAAATATCAGTTGGCTATTAAACTGCACAATCTACCTATGACATGCAATACCATCAATGCAAAACATGTACATGCAAACCAAAATAGGACAGAGCATCCCTTTTTCTCATGAACACAACATCCATGTATGTGCACCCATGCACCTTTCCACCTCTGAGTTTAAAGTTTACCTGTGGAGCTTTTCTGTAAAGTGTTCACTAGTTTACTTTGAACAGTGAGACATATTGCCGGCTGACCAATTTGATTTTGCCAACACAGTGAGACATTTTGTGGGTAGGTCAAATTAAAATACATGTACTTTAATTTATGACTTTATGATCGATCCCTGTTCAATAATCCACTCCACTTATTACTTTTTTGCACACAAAAATAACACCCTAGTAACACCAATGGTCTTATAAACTGATTAAAAAACACTTATTGTGTGCAATACTTAATCTACTATAACATTGACTTTAACAAGATGTCTCTTACATTATCCTCACATGAGTCCACACCAGTTTCATCAGGTTTGCCCAATACATCTGTGTCTTTCAGATTAGATCCATCCTTTTGGAAGTATTCCTCCAAGGCCTTTATAAGTTTTTCACTCTGCAATTAATAACAAAGAACACAAAACAAGAAAAATCAGAAATATTTCAAATTTATAAAGACAGAAATATTGTTCGCAAATAATGACTGGCCCTCTGGACTAGTTATTAATTTGTTACCCTACTTGTTATGTTAGATATATATAGTACTCTTAAAATCATACATTCACTACATCACATGTGTATAAAAGGGTCAGAAGTAAAGTTATGAGTGCATATTAGACATAAACCAATTCATTCCTGCTGAGCTTCTTACTTATTTTCTGTTAGTAACCTGCGGATGGCCGTGGGTTACCCCTGGGTTCTGCCCAGTTTCCTCCCACCACAATGTTGGCTGGTGTCATATAAGTGAAATATTCTTGAGTATCGCCTGAAACACCAATCAAATAAATAAATAAATCTGATTTATTTATCGATTTGTTTGATATTAGTGATTGCCTTAATGAAGAATTTTCCTCTTACAAGGAGGCAGGTGCGACTAAACGTAAATGTTACAGTACAAGCCATGTTTTTAGATGCTTTTTATAAATGTAAGTATGGTCACTGGTTGCTTCAACAATATGCTGATAAATCACAGGGAGGCCAGTCGTAACAGTGCCTGTTAAACTCGACAGGCCACAACAAAGTTACACTGATAGTGGGACAGAGGACCAGTTTTAATTTTTATTTATTTATTTATTTGATTTGTGGTTTATGCCATACCCAAAAATATTTCACTTATACAACGGCGGCCAGCATTATGGTGGGAGGAATCGGGCAGAGCCCAGAGGAAACCCACAACCATCTGCAGGTTGCTGGAAGCTTGTCCCACCTACGGCCAGAGAGAACGTTTTAATTTTGAATCCGTCAAGAAAAGTCAAAGTCCTTCCAAATATAATGTATGTTATTGTGTAAACTTAAGCTCATACAGTATGCTCTAACAGCAAATTAACAGAATTTCAGTAGTAACCTATTTAGATCAGCTCAGTGGAGGGATATATTGTTCCTAGAAAGCCATCACAGCAATGTGGGGAGAATTAATCCATTTAGATTGACTCAGTGTGCTATTTTTAAATTCTGACATTCATCATACAGTGAGTCCATCACTGACTCCCAAAAAAACATGGTGATGATTTCAGACTCCCATCTCTTTTCCACTTATGGCAATCTAACTCACCTCCTCTGCTCATTTACATGTAATTTATGGTGGAATATCTCTAATACTGTCCTGTTAATTTACTATCCTCACCTATGAAACTAATTATCTCTCTGCGTGGTGGTCACATTGACTGCTATAACTACGGCAGTACTAAGTGCCTCGCCTTCGACAGCCACTTTGAAGTGTCACATGACCTACTTCTGGGTTTGCAATGCAACTGAGTTTTGGTATTGAAATCCTCAAGAAAACTATTATATTTCAATTGCTGTATGCAAGAACAACTTCAACCTTCTTAATTCAATCCAAAAAGTCAAAAGTCAAAAAAAGCATAGAAAAGAACTTGTATGTTTAGTGCAGGTAAGTTTGGGTGCCGTGTGTGCAGACCTCATTGAGATCGATTTGAAGTGCACAGATGTGCGGCCATTTGTTTGAGTCGGTGATGGACTCAGTGTTATGATGAATATTAAAATACCACATAGAGTCCATCTGGATGGACTAGGGGAGAACAAGATTTTTAGAGGACTTCCTCAGCATTTCTGCTTGAGGTAGAGCGCAGTTAGGAGTGGCAATGCTGGGCTAAAGCGAAAGGTGCCTACGTCAACTTCCAGCTCTGGAATGGGTAGTTCACTGTTCATTAAAGCAGTGTGGCTATTACGGTGTACATAGTCTAAATGATTCACTGTGTTTGTCTAAAATTCGGGGGGCTGTTTCGCAGAGCAGTAGTAACGTTACCTTATGCAGGACACAAATATCAAGGCAGCGTATGCCATCAGCATGTGACATCATGATGATTAGGCCGTCATGACGAAATTGAGAAAGCGGGCGTCGTATACTGAGGCTTTGTTTGTCCCCAATGACTTCTGTTGGCAACTTGGTAGAGTTACTGTTACAGCGTGTTAGTGATTTTGAACAGCAGTTTTTCCATGAAACCGACTAATCCGACTGAAATACTAATCCTCTACAACGACACACGACCAAAACTGCAGCACTGAGCCAAGTATTATATTTTTGATACGACATGATTATACCAGTACATTTATCAAAATTTTAACCGAATTTCATTTAACCTCTCGTTGTTGTTGTTATCAAATCAGTCTCTGGAGTCGGTGGGTTGATTAAATACTAAAAACAACCTCATCTTACCTTCATGTTAGCTTTGATTCCAACATCCTTCGCTAACTTTTGAAGCTCTGCGTATTTAAGATTACTAAAATTTGGTATTTCTGACATTTTGAAGGTATTTTTCGCCAAACCTAACGTAAACACAAACAGTGCTGCTTTCGTCCGTTCCTACGCCTGCGTATTTGAAGTTTGTGCCCTGTCATCTCATTGGCTGAACTCAACAGACGAGTTCATTCAAATTAGGGGTGAACCATTAAGGTCACCATATCAAGTGATTTGACTGATTTTTTTAGCAGAACGAGTGTTTATAATTGAGAAACTTTCTAACACCCACCATTTGAAATAAAAATTCTGGTAACAACTCCAAATATTGGTGCGTAAGATCATACAACACAATTTGCCCTGGATGGTGCAAATTAAGATGCTGTTTCATGTTGCAGTATCTTGCGTGCGGTACACAAAGATAGGTCTGTGATAGGTACAGAATTAAGAGCTGAGCACCAATATTTTGGTATTATATATAAATCATTTACAATATGTGCATTACATTAATATATTGCTCTACTTATGGGAATGCTTGTAAACCATAAAAAAGTGTAACATCTGAAATAAGCTACAGGAAATCAAGACTTAGAGACAGGATATGTTACTGTAAATGTACATCTCAAATGTACAATTTTCTGAAGAGTATAGGCTTTTATACAGGAATGTATGTTTTATGAGTGATGTACATATATAATGGCATCATGTATAATTAAATAAAATGACAATTAAAATGAATGAATGAAAGCTTGGGGTTTAATGTCGTGCTTAACAATTTTTCACTCATATGACAATGAGGAGTCATTAGATGTGTGTATGTAGCCTATATACTGTGGCAGGGTGAGTCCATGCCACCAAAGTGCTGCAGTCACTGAAGTATCATGATGAGTACACCAGACATGACACCTCAACCAGTCATATCATACTGACACCAGGCCAACCAGTCCTGTTTCCTTGTTCTAAACTCTCAGTCCTGAGCGCCAAGCGAGGCAGCAACAAGTACCATTTTTAAAGTCTTTGGCATGAACCGACCCAGTTTTGATCCAGGGTCTCCCGACTTTGATGCAGACGCTCTAACCATTAGGCCACCAAAGCAGTTATAATTAAATGGAATATCAGTCAAAGAAATCTCATTCAAATTGTTATATATTGCATATATAAAGAGACTGTCTTGTAAATAAAGCATATGTATTTTTGTCCACACACTAAAATCGTACTTGTTGGGTAACATAAGTTTATGCAATGAAATTCAAATATTCTCCTGTATAAAAAGAGTTAAGTTAAAGTCTACATCTGTCACTGTGTCACTAAAGAATCTATCTATTTCAATACACTTTTCAATAAAAAAAATGCATTTCCCAAGCCTTTAATGATACAAAATATTACAAATTTGGGTGTAAAACAAAGCATTGAGTATAGAACATGAAGGGAACTGCAGGAGTAATGTCAATCTATGGATGATTCCATCCGTCGAGAAATATAGGGGGTTACATCTGCAATTCTCCACACTTGGACACAGTCACGTCAAGGAGAGCGTCATTCCGGAGCGTTAGGTGGGAAAGACTGGCGGTGTTAGCAGGTGGGGGTAGGCAGTCGTACCGGTAATGAGGGATTTCAATAGGTAAATTAGCCATATTTGAGTGAAAGAGAGAGGCATGAGCACTTCTAGGACACTGCAAAAGAGCAGAATCAGTAACAGTTCACGGTGACTTGGAAAACACTACAACTTGTAAAGCGTATCACAAGAAGAAGTTCGCAATGGCAGGAGGGAAGTCCGTAACTGTAGTTGACCCGAAGTCGGTCGGTTCAGACGAATACAAACGAAGACGACAGTCTACGGAAAATCAGATGTATTATTTGTACATATTCGTAGCTTTCATCGTGTCCAGTTCATGGCTGCTCGGGACTTTTGAATTCTCTTTCCTTTGGGTGTTCTTACTGTCGGCAATTTTGTTTACGGTATGGAAAACGCAGGTCACACAACTTGTCAGACGACATCTGCAACTGGAAGAAGTAATGGTGCATAGGAAAAGAGCACTAAGGAATAGTGAGACAACAGAGTGGCTTAACTTTATCATCAACAGGTGGTGAGTAGATTACATCTAGTTAGCGTTACAGTTAGAGCAAAATAAAAATACCATACCCCCCCCCCCCCCCCCCGTATACCTGAAGGACACACCCATTTTTGGAACTTTAGAGGCACAGTATAGTGCATGTATCATTGAATGTATTGTGGAAATTAAAATAGACACACCCATTTTAAGAATTGACTTTCAATTTTCGCTATAATTTTTAAACTTTTGCACATTTGATTTGGTTACCGAGATTTTTATTTTGGAAGTTATTGTGTTTTGAAAATTAACTTAATCTTGCATTTAGTGTGATTGGTTACATTAGTAAAAATTTTAATTAAGTTTTTCATTGCAGTGCAGTGATGCAGCTTTGAGTTTTCCCATTGTTATTATGACATTATATATACCAGTAATAGAAGTGAAGGACTCAAATAAACAAAGTTTTTCACTATATGCATGGTCAAATTAAGCAGAGAAACCACACAGACATTCATAAGCTGGTTTCTGGTTTCAGAATGTAGATTTTGACATGTGTATGTGCCGTTGACTTATGGATATGGATATTTGTAATGTGTTGTTATTGGATGCAAATATACACAGGAACATTGGCTCTGTAACGGGTGTTTGCAGTCATATGTTTTTGTGGGATTGATGGAAATGTGCATATGTAAGGAACAAGAATGGCAGACATGTTCCCTCCACATGGTTGACTAGAGTCTTGCGCATTGATTGTGTATGATTTGGTACAGATATATACACTGATATTGTGTGTATGAAGCTGGACTTGTCTCAGTGGTACTTATTTACACCTCCCAACTGCTGCCACACAAGGTGTGAGTTCAAACCCAGCTTAGGCAGTGAATTTGAATAGTCCCTCCATTTCATTGTTTGTGGACCATGGTGACAATCAACATCACCCATGGGCGTGTGTGTGCTGTCTTATATTTAATGAAGACCACTTGTCTTTTACAATATGGAATAAGGCATACTTGTCTGATGTATGTTTTCCACTAACTTGCCAAAGCTCATTGGTCTTCTCTCTGTACTCCAGTTTCCCCAACCTATAGACTGAATAAGAAAATAATTAATTAGTTTATATATGATTGTGTGTTGATCAATGTTGAGTTTAGTAAGCCTAACATTTGGATAATTTTGTACCTTGATGACTCCCAATTGATAATATCGGTCATTCAGTAAGAGTTATGTTCAAAGGCATAATAAAATGGATCAGCATTATTGTATATCTGTTGGACTTAAGTATGCCATAATATTCAGATGCGTTGAAACTTGTTTAAGTATGAGTAAGGTACATATACATGGAATCAAGTTATTACCAATAAAACAATGCTTACAAGGCTTTAATAGACATACAACACACATGTTTGTGTGTATGAATACCTTTGTCCAGAACAGGTACTGGACTGTGTGTGTATGCTATGTAGGCCAAGTGTCTATTTGGGGAGGGTTGGCAAGGTAGGGTCTGGGAGCAGTTCATAATGTTTTGATGGTGCACTAGGGCTTTTAAACATATTTTCCTTCAAATACATGTCGGCCTTCGTGTACGTGTAGTTGAGTATCCCCGCGCCCCACACCCACCCACCTCCAGTGTACATAACCACATGTGTTTCCAGTCAGTCCTTGTATTCTGGTTTTGTATGAACATGGAGGCTCGGCTCTATTTTTAGCTACAACCAGTACTGATTACTGTTAATTACTAAGTATAATAATTGAAGTCAGAGAGTTGATTTCTGATAACAAGAATAGCTTTGACTAGATTTCCTTTTTTTTAAGTGCATTTTTTTTCAAAGAGGTCATTACAGATTTATTTATATACATTTATACTACATACATGTATTGGTAGTGGAGTCTACTCTTTCTGCTACCGTACCTAATTAAAACACAGGTGTATAATCAGCTTTGCATCTTGGACTCGACATCATGTGGGAACAGATTAGAAATAAAATCAAATGAATGTCTTTTCCGAAAATTTCTAGTCTTTTTTTTCTCAAAAAGAAAATGAAAAGTGTGATAAACTACAAAGATTACCTGGATTTATTTATTTATTTATTTATTTATTTTTAAATGTACTACACATTTACATAATGCTGTGTTTTATGTCATTCCTTACAGTTATTTTTCAAACGAAGAAACAACCAAGAATTCCAGGGTCTTAAACCCTTATAATGTACATGGAGAAATCAGTGTAGAAGCGCAGTAGGGCACATAGATTCATATGCATATACCACAAGACATGTCTCACAGCTTAATTTTGTATGCTCGTATTACATGTAACTCATACAGATATTTGTGTGGATTTGTCATGGCTTTGTTTTTACACATGCATAGCATACATGTATGCTTTATGTACACCAGTGATTCAGTGTAACAGTAGATGGTCGTGTGGGTGTACCAGCTTCTTACTCATCACATTTCTGTTTTGTCTTCCCCCATTCAAACTTCTACAGTACCATATTTCACCATACTTTTACAAATGACACATTTTCCTTGATTCTGATGTGGGATTAAGATAATCCATCTATCTTAATCCCTGTTCTAATTGATTCACCCACATTATGAGAGTTTGTATTGAAGTTTGATTAATTTTTTATCAGAAAGAGTTATGTATTATCATCAAAAGTATCATTTTTACGCCCTCAATTTCTTCTGAAAGTGCATTTTTACATATCAAACTGTAGGTGAAATCCAGTAACTTATCACTCTCATGCAGGCCTGGGTGGTGATGATGCAGCTTGACCCACATGCAGGAGTTCAGAGTGTCGTTCATGACCTATCTTCAGAAGGAATCTTACTCCCACGCAACAAGTCAGTCAACACTGCTTTGAACATACAAGTGGAAATAATTTACCATGGATCACATTATGTACATTTAAACAGAATACAGAGAGAGAATCCACCATTTGTATTGAAGTAAATTCATGCAGGCATCTATTAAGTAAAATATTTAGTAGATGCCTGCATGAATATACATGTACAAGTGTAAATGTACACTGTAAATGTAAATGGCTATATGGACATATAGCTGTAGGACTTTTTACAAGCACTATTATTCTAATCTACACATGTAATAGATTACATGCACATTTTACTTGTGGATTACTTGTATAGTCAGTGTTATTTAAGAATAATACCTAAGTGTAATGTATGCATCCATCCAAATCTTTATGTAACTGTTGCAACGGAAAGATAACAAAGTGAACTAGTGTGAATTAGTCTTGAAGTCTTGAATTAAACTTATCATAAGCCTGTGCCAGAATAATATGACCGAAGTTTATTTTGAAATTGCCATGGACTTTTCTTTATATGCAGATCGTACATACATTTGATCACTCTGTAATCGCTTTTAATCAGATTTATTTGTAATGATCATTTGATGCTATAGATGTACATGTACATGGTACTCAAGAATATTGTTCATTTACAAGAGGTTTAGAGATGGTGAACATCGCTGCCTGTTGTTCTTGTTAATCGTGGACTGAAAATGCTCGATATGATTGTAACCAAAGTCGATTGTGATCCAGTAAAAATGTGATCCCCACGGCCAAGGTTTGCTGATTGAGAAAATGTTAGTTAACATTAAAGGCTGTGCAGATCGGAAAATACCCAGTGTTTTGGGACAGGACCTCTGTTAGAAGTTGTATAATTAGCATACGGCGTCTAATTCATTAGGTGAGTACCACACCTGACTTTACAGGTACATACTACTGTAACGCCCAGATTCAGTCATATTGACTTCCACGCGAACAATTTCATTAAAAAAAAATGGCTTGAACCCACCTTATTTTTGTTATCCACCGATTCCCTAAAACGCACAAAATGTAATATGTCAAAGCCAGCAGTGGTATACCATCTTTCAACAGTGATATAGTCGTTTAAACTTTTGAATCCGACAACTCAAATTGTCTGCCATGTTTGGAATTTTTTTTCAAATTCAGGCATGGTGATGGGCCGCGAAAATTTTATCCTACCCAACATTCCCTTTAAGAGTAGCATGCCCTGTTATCAGAATGTTGGGTGGGATAAAATTTTCGCAACCCAGCCTTGCTCGATGTTGAACAAAAAAAAAATCCAAACATAGCAGACGTTAGTTTGATGGGCCCAACTCAAAAGTGTAAACAGCTGGATTACTGTTGAAATATGTTTTACCAATACTGGCCTTGACATGTTTCACATGGTTTGTTTGACTGAAGGAATCTGTGGGGGAGGGGTGGGGGTGGTAGAAAAAATACAGTTTTTTTTGGTGAAATTGTCAGCGTGGAAGTTTATTTGACCGAAGCTGGGCGAACGTCCAGCTTAGCTTTGGGCTAGATTTGAACATGCGACTTCTGCAGGTGTAATGCCTAAGAACAACCTCAAATGGACCTGTCAACACCGCTGGGATAGAGAGGGCCTAATCCCTTTGAAAGGTAAATGTTTGTCATTGAAAATTAGTACATTTACATGTCCCACAAAGGTGAAGGGGAGTGGACTCCATGCGGTGTAGCAATAAAGTGAACACAGTATAACCTTGTCGCAGGTTGTGTTGGCTGCATAGATACCATATTCAATCCATGCTTGTCATTCACTGATAATGAGATGCCATGCTGCCAAGTATAACTACATGTAGTTCCTGACAAATAGAGATCAATACAAAACAATTACAGGTCAATACATGTCCACAATGATGGAAGGGCAATGTTTAAATGACCTTGGCAGTCTTGAGACAATTATTAAAGCATTGGTCACACGAGATCAAAACAAACATGTATGTATACATGAATGGAGATATATAATAATTTTTTTTTTTTTTTGACTTTTTAATTTAAAACAAAATCAGATTTATCTGTAAATTTGTTCTTTTGCTGAAATTTACATTTTCCCAGTTGGAATTCGTCCTACAGTGTGTAGCTTCCAAACAACTCTCAGAAGACCTCTCTAAAATCAATAAAACTCCCAGAATCTGGAAAAATGAGCGACTTATACTCACAGACAAATTTTTAGGTCATTTAGGGTAATTTGCTCTTGGCCTAAGGTAGATCTGGCAAATAGGGATTGACTTGGTGAGTGTATAGTGTACATGTATGATGTCTTTGATCGGCCCCGATAGCACAGTTGGTAGAGCATTCGCTTCGGGAGTGGTAGTTCCAGGCTCAATCCTGGGTCGAGTCACACCCAAGACCTGAAAAGAGGAAGTTGTAACTTCCTTGCTTGGTGTTCAGCAACTGGTTGACCCTTATCAGTATAATTTCTCGGGCAAGGCGGCTTACTTGCCTTTGGTGAGGCGTCTCAGTGAAGCAGCACTTGATAAGATTGGTGGAAATCCGTCCTGCAACAAGGAGGCACATTACATGCACCCTAAGGATTCCTTCGTCGTCATATGACTGAAAAATTGTTAAGTACGACGTTAAACCCCAAGCAATCACTCACTCACTCTGTGACATATGGCGTTTAAGTGAGGTAGCACTTTAAAAATGGCGTTTGGACTAGCCTACCAAAAGAAGACAGTCATATCTCTAAAAGAATATTATAATGTGTAAGTGACGTTAAACCCCAGATAAACAAACTAACAAACACAAATAATTAAAAATACTTGGATAATTAAACAATCATTTTAATACATATTAATAAAACTTGAATCACAGGTTTATAGCTTTAAAAGACTGCTACAAGTAAGTCAGGTATTTTATTATTGAATGAGAACAAAAGTGTTAAAAAAAGTTTTAATGGGTCATCATAAAGGCTGAGGCATGTGGTTCATAAAAGTTGTCTGAGCTCGTCTAACTTTCTTTTTAAAGTCATTAAAAGCTGTCATAATCTCTTCCTGTCATCATCAAAACATGCATGTGGTTATCATGGGCTGCTTTACCTAGACATACCTGACAGCTATTAAAGTGAGATTGTGCACACCCTAGCTGAGAATTGGGATCCAGGCACTTTCACAACACCTCATAAAGCAGTTTTTCACAACAGAATTCTTCACATATCACAACACCTTTATGGTGTGACTCGCCAGAAAACTGCCATTCCTCCCCACAAAAGTTATTAAAATAATCAAAGTTGTACGAAAATGGCCGCATGATTGAGTGTGCCACTGATGTTTTTTCTGCAGGGTTTCAGTTCAGGACATATGAAAGCAGAAAATGAATAGTGGGTAGCTTTTTTGATCGAATTGTAATGACATTCAAACAAAAATTGCTTAAATGACAGTTGATGATAGTCACAGACCTACTTGCAGAGACATTCATATATCTTTGTAACCTGTTGCTGGTGATTTTTAAAACCCTGTGTCCTGTATGTGTTAGACTTGCAAAACATTAATGCCGCAGCTCTTGTGTACATGTATATATCTGGCCAGAATTACTTATGGAGTTTGTGTACATAGGTGGGCATTAACTGTGTCATTTGCAGCATATGATATAACAGTATATATTACATGCATGTACACTATATGTGCACGTTAATTTCCAGAACGCATTAATTGTTTTGAATATACCATTTCAGTTTATAATGATGAAGCATCTGGCAAATCTTTCGTTTTTTTTCCTCTTTCTTGTTTTTGTTGTTTTCTCCTAATGTTGCAAAATTACACTTACACTCTGTGCAAGTTGTGTGCTTACATATATTCAGTATGGAGATGATGCATAACCAGTAACAGTTGGGTGTTCAAACTACAATGTAGAGTGTATTTATTCAACCCATGGACAAAGATACATGTGTGTACGCAGTACACTGACACATTCCCTGGTTTTACTACAGCAGCATTATAATCTTCCCCATGCATGTGTACATCTAGGGATAGGTGAACCCATCCAATCAACACCTGTTGCCAGCCAATCACTTTTCATATTGTGGCTGTATTCACAAATTCAGTATTGTGTATTCATGCCGAGTTCAGAGTGGTTGGTTTTGTTGATGGAAGAGATGGGACACGTAACTGTATACATGTAGTTGTGCAGACTGATATTCTACGGCCTATAGTAATTTATTATGTATTTGTCCGCAGTTTGTTTATTCTTGAACGAGAAAAAAAAAGCACTTAAGACATTTATATTTAACTTGATTAGTGACAGTTCATGTTATTTTATTTTTTACTAATATTTATTTGTTATTTTTTGCACTGGCTTGTTTTTGAGGAAGTTATATCTGTTTGTGTTAAATAAAACCTCAGTTACAGGTACATACATGTACCTGCGTTTATATTTAAACCATCTGCATGTCTCATTAAATTAACAAGTCAACCATGGAATAAAGTAGATGTATGAAATATCATTATAAAAATTTGGGCTAAAGATTCAACACTCATTGTATACATGCTCTGTAAAGTAGTATTAGATTGCATGTTCTAATTTCATTACAAGCTGAAGTTCATCTTCCAGGATGAGTCACCAGATAGGATTTCTATTCATCATCTGTTAATACAATGACAGGATAGCATTGTATGGGGTACATGTATTTATGAATTTCATTGATACCATTAAACATTTCTTATGAGTCAGTCAGTAGAAAATGTTGCCAAATAAAAGTTCAATAACAGCCATTTTAATCCCATTAAATTATCAGTACCTCAATACAGTGAAGGAGAATTCTTTTATATTTTCAAAGAAGTTGTTGAGATTGTTGAATGATGTGTCACTGCATGTACTTAACTCCTGATCATAAACAAAGGTCCTTCAGCTGGGCAGTCCTTTCTCTCACTGACAGATAAAGTGCTCGTTAAGGATTTACGCCTGGAAATGTCATAAATGTGTAATTTTTCCCTGGCACCTAAACACTCCACTAGTTGATGGGAGGTGCTTTAAAGTGAAGTTGGTGTACATGTCTGTGTGAGGAATGTAAGAACTCAGGGGTAGAGAGGCAGGACTGTCATTTGTCTCTTTCACAGGTACATATTATTTCCTACACAAGTTTATTGTCACCTGTCAGGAAAGAGAAAGATTTCGTGCCAGCTAAAGCAGCTGACTGACTAGTGACATTTGTTAGTAAGCATGTCTTTATTAACAGGAACGCTAAGACTTTTGAGTGGTAAAAAATAAGTACTGTTCTCCTGTAGACCAAAAATTCCGAACAGATCATCTATATGGCCAGTGTATTTTCTGCTCATGTACATGTGTAAATTTAGGCTGTTGGAATCAATGAACACCACTCACACCCAAAAAATCAAATCTAATCATTTATGTACACATAGGCAAGCCTTGTAATACATATTTTAGATGGCATCGAGTGTGTTAGAAAGTTTGCCTAGATATTTATGCATGCATGCATGTCACTGTAATTAGTCATTTGCCTGATTGTTGTTATGCATGCACATGTCGATAGTGCTGTCCTGTCAATGAGTATTTACAGTAATGCTCTCAACAAGAGTAAAGTTTTCTTGGACTTGTTTATACATTGTATTCATAAATATCTGTCATCTGACATTTTTCGTAACACTCCAAAGTTTCATTCAGAGATCTGGCAAGTCTGAAGTGTTTGTTGATTCATAGCATCTCAATTGGGACCCTCCCACCATACTGCTGGCTGCAGTGAAAAACTCTTGAGTAGAGTGAAAAACACCAGCCAAATAAATAAAATCAAGTGGGCCCTATATACACAGAGTGTTAAATTGTGTCAAAGTGTGCTTCGTTTCTATTGAGCAGATGAAGGTGTCTGCTGTCCTTGGCAAATTTTCTCAAGACAAAATGTATATGGCGTCCACACATGTGTCCTTGCGCTTTGCTGTACAGATGGGCTGTACTTTGTCTGCATGAGGCATAAGTACAGCTAAAAGGCTTTGGTTTTTTAAGATACGCTTTACACTCAACATGTATATGTACATAGCATGTAGAAATTCAGGTTGTGGTTTTAATTGGTCTCTGGTATATACTCTGTACATGTACGTTTAGAAGAGATGTTTTTAGGCTTAAGCTCAAACTGAAACAATATCTTAAGGCTGGTATGTAATATGTGAAGTAATGTATACACTAGAGCAGGATTATGTAGGTCACTCAGGGAAGTAGTGTTTGTATTCAGTGCATCTCAGACCCAGTCTCAGGTAACAAATGCTGATTGGACCGGTAGTGCCTGGATGAATAGGTTTACTTGTCACCTTTCAGGAAGAGGTTGACACGCTTCACTTCACTCACTCAAACACTGGCTATGTCAGGTAAAATGTCATCATGAATATTAAACAGACTTTGTTGTGAATTTATGCACGGTTGTGCGCATTGAGGCTTATCCATTCTTGTATTTTGAAGTGGTTCACTGCCGTATTTGAAATTTTTATAAAGATCCACAACATTTGCATACATGTGCATCATTTTATTTATTTATTTGATTGGTGTTTTACACCGGACTCAAGAATATTTCACTTATATGACGGCGGCCAGTATTATGGTGGGAAGAAACCGGGCGGAGCCTGGGGAAACCCATGACCATTCACAGGTTGCAGCCAGACCTGCATTATTTTAGTACTTAACATATCATTATGTAGCAATATGTTGACGAGTGAAAAGGCCTCATTCTAGTTTGTAGTAATTTTGCCAACAGAACTTTCCTTTTTTTATTTATTTGTGTTTTACTAATTAAATATACTGAATCTTTATAATGACATAAAATGTGTTGTTTTGTACATGTATGCTACTGTTTAAATGTAGAAGTTCAGTCTACTTACTATGCAACTTTGGGCTGAGAGACAAAGTGTGAAGAAACAAAATGCAAAGTCTTCAGAAACTTAAGATGTGACCTGTAATATACATGTACATGCCCACCCCTCTATAGCCTCACCTGTTCAGTTTGATGAATCCTCAGCACCTCACTCCCACATTAAAGGTATTCATATAGAGTGTTAGTGTGACAATAATTGAAGTTGCTGCAGTTTATCATGAACTGGCATTACCCCAACCTGACAGTATGCAATTTGGAACTGAGCATGCTATTAAAAGGAAAGTGTTCAGCATGATTATTATGGCAAATGCTTAACCATGGGTTATTTCTGAGTATCTAGCATGCACTAAGTTAGCAGATTATGTCTTTGTCTTAGTTAAAGAGTAACAGAGGCAGTGCTTGAAGTTTCTGATTTGGGCAGCCATATTGAAGGTACATGTACATGTAGATCAACACAGGTATCAAAATATTTGATATTTCGAGCTTTTCAGAACGATGAACTCGGCCAAAATTGAGTTGCTCCAGAATGATTTAAAGGTGTGAAATGTATTAAATTTTATTTATATTATTGTAAACAACAAGGAAATGAATAATATACAGGAAACAACCACATACATGTATGTCTCTGAAATTATGAATATTTACAGGACAGAAAGCTGTCTTTGAGTTGACGTGGACTCAATTTGAGGTCATCATTTTTATTTTGTGCTCTTAAGAACAAAGGAATGACAAAACATTTTAATATCTGCAGCATTGGGTGATATAGCATATACATGTAACTCCAATATGGTTGCAAAATTTAGGTCATAAATTAACTGTATTATTTAATACCGTTGTATAGATCATCAGTAACTACAGAATGTCAGCCATCACTGCCCTCCTAATTGTTTATAAAGACATCAGACATAATTACAAAGCCTGTAGTTTTCTCTGGTTCTCCTGGGAAATAAGATCCGTGTGATAAATTTGTTTAAGTGGTTCATTGCCATATTTAAAATTTGCAAAGCTTTTCCCTTTTTCTTATGTTAATTACTATACCTGTTAGTGAGAAAAGGATCAGATGGACCAGACATTTGAACAGTTTATGATGTTGATCAATGTTGAGTGAATGAGGCAGAAACACTCTTGAAAGTACATGTGTATTACTGGTTTGTGTTTACAGGTATATGCACATACATTTTTCCTGCGTATAATTCTGTCATACATGTACATTCATGAACATTCATGTACGTACAGGAAATGTAGATGTGTGTTAAATATTCCCATAAGGCCATGGAATATTTAATTGAGTTGTAATGGATATATATAAACAGCTATCAGATAGTACACACAGTCTACAATTAATCCATCAGTGTAGGAATTCAGCTGATTTGATGCTTTTGAGGCATTGTTTAGTATGGAGCAACTTTCAGTGTAATAAATGCACATTTTTAATTTGATCTTGGAGACAAAACTATTTCGGTTGGATTGGCCAATTTCAGTGCTCCACAAAAAGTATAATTTTATCAGTCTGCACAGAATAATGCCTTCAGAATATGCTTGAATACTGTATTTTGCAAGGGACACACTTTGCTTGATTCTGATTTATTCATTCACCTTATAGGACAACTTAAGAGTTACGTTGTGAAATTTGATTAATTTCTTATCAGGAAAACTTATGTGTTGACATGAAAAATATCATCTTATTGTGCTGCTGAAAGTGAATTATTACAGGCCAAACAGGTGAAATACAGTAAACATGTGCAAACATGCGAAACTGTTGAAGAATTACCGTAGTACACTTGAATACATAGTACATCATAGGCATGCATGTACACATGTATGATCTAATCAACATGATCAAAATATGCTAACTATGTGCCAGCTGATCAATAACATGGGATACTGCACTCATTCAGCATGTAAACATTTAGGGGAGAGAATGTAAAGACTTGGTATGTGTTTTGATAGATATAAATACGTGTATACATACAAATCATCCCTGTACTATGGAGCAGTTCATATTGAATAGGGTGTTAAGAAGCAAATAAATAAATGTTACAGAACATGTGTCATACAAGGAGTGTGGAGGGGCCTCCATGGCTCAGTTGGTTATCGCGCTTGCACAGCGTAATGACCCAGGAGCCTCTCACCAATGCGGTTGGTGTGAGTTCAAGTCCAGCTCATGCTGGCTTCCTCTCCGGCTGTACGTGGGAAGGTTTGCCAGCAAGTCCAGCTCATGCTGGCTTCCTCTCCGGCCATACGTGGGAAGGTTTACCAGCAACCTGCGGATGGTTTCCACCCACCATAATGCTGGCCGCCGTTGTGCAAGTGAAATATTCTTGAGTATGGCATAAAACACCAATGAAATAAATAAATCATAGAATGTGGATATATTTATTCCATGACAGGAGTACAGTCTCATGTACACACATTCTGGAGAAATTACTCATAAGTACATGTATACTCGGTCAGTATACACTTACAGGACGATGGTGGAATGTCAAAACATAAATGTGTTTTTTCAACATTGCGTTCCAGTGAGCTAGAACTTTAAATAAGGCTTTTTTGGGGGATTGGTCTGGCTGTAGGCTATATAGGAGACAACAAACAAACAAGTAAACATCTTCAGCACAGTGTTCATACACAGATTTCATAAGCAACTGCCGTCGTATACGTGAAATATTCTTGAGTACGGGGTAAAACACCAATGACATAAATAAATAAATAAATAAATCATAAGCAGCTGAAAGTTTCATGTTCCAGAAAACGTTAAGAAATGCTTAAGAATCTTTATGAATACGGGCCCTGATCCAGACCCCATGGGTCCTATTGTTCATAATTTATCAACTTGACACCAAACTGTTAAATCTGGAATGTGTTCTGTTGTGTTTGTGTTGACAAGCATTACAGTGTACTTGGTATTGTTATACATGTTAATGTATTGAGATTGAGTTGTGATTGACATAGTATTTACATTTTGGTTATAATTGTATTTATATTGTGTTGTAGTGGTGTTCGTATTTATGGTGTCATAGTATGCATACAGTGTTTTGACCATGTTCGTATTGTGGTTATATGCTTCTATGAAATGGTATTTTCTTATGATTGCATTCATATTGTATCACACAGGTTCAGTATATCTTATTGTTGCTGTCTTTCAGGTGGGTGTTTAGCTCCTCCACAATTGAAGACCTCATCAAGAAGAGGCTAGACTCCAGACTGGCAACTGTCAAACCAACATTCATCAGTAAGAAACAAGACTTGAGGTTGAGGAATTAGGATATTAGTAGGCCATCAGATAATAGCCTGATAAAGTAGTTATTTATCTAATAATAACTCAAATAAGAGAACTTTCTCCAGCTTTTATAATGTATTGTGATTTCCTCCAATATGGGACATTAGACTGACAAATCAGTCACATCATCATAAGTCAAATGAAAAATTATGTTTATGTACTTCATACATTTAAGACGACAGGTTTTAAGATGTGTCATTTGAGGAACCAGTCAGATTTAAGTAGGTATTCAGTTCCAAGGCAAATAGTGCCACCCAGCATCCACTGCATCTGACATCATTCCAACCACACTGTTACACTTGAAGGGTCAAATTCCCCTGCTCTCAATGTGTGAGGGGCCTTGGCATTCTTGTTTACAGTATGCAGTTGGCAGAACTCGTAGGCTGTTAGCATATTCTTGTTATCTAACACCACTCGAACCCCAACTTATATGGTATGCTGAATTTATTTTTGCCCAGGCCAGCTCTGCTTGTATTAAGGGGTAAAACATTTAAGTGTATCACACTGAGGACAGTTTGTTAGTGACTTGCTGTAGGTTGGTGGATTATCCAGAGCACTGATTTGTTCAACCCACAAAACTCACTGCCATCACATAAGTGAAAAACTTTTGAGTATGATGTTAAATTGTTACCATATCTAAAAATTGAAGGGTCAGTTTATTAATTTACAGACCAATTGTCAATGATAGTAAAATGTACAGCTTTCTCATTGGCTGAAGACAATGTCTTCGGTGATTCATTAACACCATTGTTAAATTGTGGTCAAATTGCATGGTTATCTTTTTGTAATGTGTGTGTGTCTGATTTTATTGAAAAATTGAAAAAAAATTTCCCAAGCATATTGTCTAGGTAGTGACATGAAAGTATTACTTGTGAATGGTACAGTGTGTAAAAGTATGTACTGTAATTCTTCAAACTTTTCTCATGTTTGCAACATGTATATTCAAGCATATTCTGTGGGCATTATTTTGTGTAGACTGATAAAATTAGACTTTTTGTGAAGCCCTGAAATTGGCCCATCCAACCGAAATAGTTTTGTCTCCAAAATCAAATTAAAAATGTGCATAATTTGCACTGAAAGTTGTTCTTTTATGTGTGAAAAGGTTGGGTAATTAGGGTTAGTTGTGATTGGTATGGAATATCAGATTTGAAGTCCTTTTAAAGTATAATTTTAAGTTTTATGTACATGTATTAGAGTTTTTTTACACGTTTTTTTTTTAAAGATGTATACCTGTCACTCAGTCAATCAGTCATTCTCATTTTGCAGATCAGATCGAGCTGTTCAGTTTCATGATTGGTGAGGAGACCCCTCATCTGAAAAACGTCACAGTGTTTGAGTTTGACGATGGTTACCCAGGTGGTCAGAAGCCAATCAACTGGCGCACTGTCATGCAGCCTCCGTTTGGCCTTCACAAGTTGTCATCGTTTAAAGTGGTTGTGGAGGCAGACCTAGCTCTTCATAGCAACGACTTTAAGATGACATTCCGCTCCTTGCTTGGAGTCAACAGGTATGTTTCATTTGACTTTCGGCGTAATTTGTGGTTTGTTAGTGGTACATGCACATGTAGTACAGTAGTTAGATCTTCATGCCAAAGAAGATACAAAGTGCTCCAAAATGTTGAAATTTATTAATTGCTAATTGCATTGCACTTTAAAAGGATAAATGTAAAGACATTAAATCAAAGCTAAGTTCATCCAGTCCTGTAACTCATGAAACATTTTCACTATTTCTTGGCTATTTTTTGATTGCTGCTTTAAATCAGAAGCCTTGTTTGTGTTTATTCTAAATGTGCTCATCATGGTTTGAGATATCGTGAATGCGTATTTCAGAGCAAGTATCCTGGTTGATTCCGCTGTAGAAAATCTCAACATCACTGGCCGCGTTCAGATCATCATTCATCTTAGTATGGACGTGCCCTTTCCTCATATCTCCAAGGCAACAGTCTTCTTCACCGAAACGTGAGCTACAATCAACTAGTGTAAACATTGCTGCTAAATAAGTTACATGTGCAGTCAGTGTTATATTCTGCTGTACACTTTAACCTGGTTTTGGATAACCACTATAACTTATATATAACACATTCCACACTATGCTGTTTATATTATTTGAAATAAAGTAGTCTGTCATTTGAAAAAGATCTCAGAAAGCGAGTTGGAAGCTTGCCAAACCTTTACATTTACATGGTGATGCGAGTGGACTTGTTCATTATTATGACGTGAGAGTTGTTTCATTCGGTCTTGTCAAATAATCACACTGGCGAATTTACCATGAAAGCAGCTAGTTTTGACCAGAAAGGAACTTGTTTTGTATCTTACAACTGTTTGATGCACTTGAATGGGTTTTATTTAGGTGTATGAAATATATGAGGAAATATCTGTGACAATTAAACTTCCAGTTATCTCCCCTTTCCTTGCTGTGTTACTTTGTTTGCCAACTACCTCCGGACATTTTATTTCTTATTTTTCAGCCCCGAAGTGTGGTTTAATGTGCGCAGCATGAAGGCATTACAACTCATGCAGATACCATTGCTGAAAACCTGGATATATACTCATGTCATGGAAGGATTCACTGCAGGTATAAACTGTTTGCATGTATGTGTATTTGTATACGTGTATTCTGTACCTGATTAGCCCTGAAGATTCTTATAAATGAGCAAATGTGAGACCTATCACCACAGAGCAACATGAACACAGCAGTCATATTACTTTTTCTCTTTTCAAAACTGCCATTCAATGAGTGTAACAATACCTGTGTCTGCACTTTAGAAAACTTTAATGCTTGTGTTTTGTGTCTTGTTGAAACAATTGTAACAGTTTGACTAACATTCATTTAAAATCAAAGGAGTTTAATTTTTTGTTCCTTGGAAGGCTTCCTTTGAGTTCTGTACTGATCTGAAAACTTTAATTTCAAAAGTAAAAAATAAAATTTCTGTATTTTGACATGTGGTATTCACTTGGAATTAATTGAAATTTTAGGATACAGTATAACAAAAACTTCTTCTATTTTTACTGTTGATTTTGAAATTTTGTGTTTCCTACAAATCTGTAAATCATTGGATGACTGACACTGATTCTGACTATTTAAACTAATTTTACATTTTAGCTCTAGTGGATCCTGGGAGAGTTGACCTCTCTCTAGCCAAGGCAGGACCTGTCTACTCACCTCTTCAAAAACTCACACCTAAACCACTGGGTAGGTAAAACTATGTAAGCCAGGCAGTCTAAGCTAATTACCAATGTTAGTGTGGAATTGGATACGATTAATTTTCTAAAACGGGAAAAGCCAAACTTTGAACTATACATATAATAAATCTTTGTCACTGTCCTTCGATACGTGATTGTTTTTCCATTCAAGTAAATAAATCTTTTGGTTTATGTTGATGATGTTGAATGTTTTTTGAGGCATTTCTTTGTTTTTGTTTCATTTTAGCCCAGGGTGTTCTGACCATTAGACTCAAAGGAAAACATGCACCTAAACAATCAGGTATTAGTATCATCAAAATTGCTTATTCAACAACATTCTTGTTTTAAAATGCTTTGTAAGAACAACTTGCAATTCCTTATTAGTTTGTGAAATGTCAACTTGAATTAAGTTCTTTATGACACCCTTAACTAATCCACTTCAGTTCATAATCTCATGGCACTTGTTGGCTGTCAGTGTAAAACAGCCATTATTTCTGTTGTTAAATTTTTTTTTCACTGCTGAAATTACTCTCCTATTTAGTGTCTACTATTTATATCCTGCTGTCCAAGCTTATGTTGTTATTTTTGTGTCTGCAGCACAATAAAATACATGCACCATTTTAGTAGCTGAAACATGCTCCCATACAACCCCACTTGTGACAGCTATGGCCTGTTATGAGCCAAAATCAGATTTCCTAGCATCTTGCGTATTTTGTCTTTGACTATGATGTATTTATTGGCACATCTTTTGTTGTAGATTCCAGTGACATTCTGTATCATGTTGTGAAATGTCGCGAGCGTAAACGGACCACCCACGAGGTGTATGCTAATGAGGAATGGGAGGCCTACTGCTCGTTCTTCATCTATGACCTGGCGAAAGACAGGGTGAGACTTTACAAGGACTGAACTCTGCTGTGTTTTATAGGTCCACTCTATCTTACTCAAACTGTTATTCAGCCTTTTGCAGTATACACTAGGTAATCACTACACCATAATTAACATGATTTTGGGAACTGTTTTTCCCGCATTGAAGTATAAGATAGTAGTAGTGTTTTACAGCTTGATCATTTAGTTTCACATATTGCACCTACATGTATATAATGATGGCTATGTATATGAAAAGAAACTTGGGTACATCATACCGTGCAGAGCAGTGATTTGGTATATGTTACAACCTTCAATTCATGCAGCTCAACCACTACAGTGCATAGTGAACCTGCATTAAAACTCAACGGGGGCCTCAATTAGTTAGTGCGCTAGCGCAGCGTAATGACCCAGGAGCCTCTCACCAATGCGGTCACTGTGAGTTCAAGTCCAGCTCATGCTGGCTTCCTCTCCGGCTGTAAGTGTGAAGGTCTGGCAGCAACCTGCGGATGGTCGTGGGTTCCCCCGGGCTCTGCCCGGCTTCCTCGCACCATAATGCTGGCCGCCGTCATATAAGTGAAATATTCTTGAGGGCAGCCTAGAGCACCAATCAAATAAATAAATAAATAAAACTCAACACAGATGAAATGAGGGAGTTAGTTCCCTTTTGGATTCTTCAATTGTTCACAACGTCTTGTAAGTGCTGCCACATGTGGATAAAAATGGCCTTTGTCGTGTGGTCGGGCACTTTAAAACAGACAGATTTGATCCCCATTTCATCACTGATCCAAGATGTATCACTGTTGAGCAAAGTGGGTAGTACAGGCATGTCAGGGAAGGAACTGATAACCTAAATATTAACTGTACTGCATGTTAGACACTTGACAATCCACCCGATAAGAGACCCCAGCCTGTCCAGCATGAGCTTCATGTAACCTATTTGTACCAGTAACCTCACTGGTTATGGCTGGCTATGACTGTAAAGAAAGACAAATCAGCTCCTCTCTGCACTACTGAATTTACAATTTAAATGCGATCTGTTTCAAAATATGGTCAAACTGTAGGACTGTAACATTGCTAATGATGGTTTACCCAGTCTTTTCCTCTCCGGTCATAGGTGTGAAGATCTACCAGAAACCCGCAGATGGTTATGTGTTTTGTCAGGGTTCTGTCGCTCTCCTCCCATCGTAATGCTGGCCGCTGTTGTATAAGTGAAACATCGTTGACTACGCCGTAAAACACCAGTCAGATAGATAAATAAATAAATTTATCCACTCTTGTTTCTGTGTGATTTATTTAATTGATTGGTGTTTTTAGAATATTTCAATTAAAAGACGGTGGTCAGCATTATGGTGGGAGGAAACAGGGCACAGCCCGGGGCAAACCCATGACCATCCGCAGATTGCTGGCAGACCTTCTCACGTAAGGCCGCATAGGAAGCCAGCATGAGCTGGACTGGGACTCACAGCAGCTTAGGGGTTCCTGGGTCATAACGCTGTGCTAGCTCGTTAACCAAGTGAACCATGGAGGCCCCTCTTGTTTCTAAGTGCAACTGTGGTTTAATTGTGCTTCCTGTCTGTTTTTATATCTGTTTAGATCTCGGTGAAGAGGAAGTGTAAACGTCTTCTGACCAGTGTCACCCTGGAGGAAATTGACCTACCCCTCTCAAAATACCCTCTGCAGGTCAAGAAAAAGTAAGACAGTAGTTTTTAAGTTGTTATTTGTGCATTTGGCTTTCACACTTATTCGACATCATTATCAGCATTCATTCTCTGTTGGCTGTCAGGTTGAAAGGTGAAGTGGAGAAGCGTGCCTGACCTCTTTGCTTACGCCAGGAACACTTTTTACAGAGAGCAACACATGAGAAGAATAAGTCTGGAAGGCTTCTGTTTTGTCAGGAAAATCAGTCGTCAAAGTACATTTTTAGCTTATATTGCTTCCTGAGCATCAGTGTCAAATAACAGGGAAAACACTGAATGACAAAATGTTAGGGGTATGTTAAAAAGTACTGCCAGTATTGAGATCAGGGTTTGCACATGGAGAGCACAATAACATGAGGGGGATATTCCATCATTGAGTCCGTATGCACATACTAAATACCCTGACTTAGTGTATTGTGCATAGAATCAATGTTAAGCAAAATGTTAGGGCTGGCGTCTGAAAAAGTTTGCACATGTGTAGAGCACAATAAACAAGAGGGGATAGTCCGTCATTATTTCGGTGTATACATATTAAATAACATAAATTACTGAATGTCTAACTTGAACAGTTGAACAAAATGTTAGGGGTGGCATCTCAAATAGTATTTTATGTATTTACCTGAAGTTTTACATGCATATAAAGCACAATGACATGAAAGGGATGTTCCAAAGCTAATGCTCTGTGTGCATATTGATTACCGTAAATTCACTATTTCAGTATTTTATGTATTGCGCTGAAGTTTTGCATTCATGTGCCTCCTACAAGCCTGCTCTTTGGTAGCATTGCTACGAAATCTGCTAGAAGATGTGTTCATGTATCGATGGGCTTTTGATACCAAGTACAGGATCATGGAATTGACACAGTCTTCATATGGAAAAAAGCTCCAATGTGTGGCTGGTGACTGAACACAACTTTTATTGTCTTACATGTGCCATGATGTCAAATTTTGTTATAAACTTGATATTTCTGATTTCATTTCTGTCATTATAGTATGTGTGTGATCTACTTCTCAGAGTAAGCACTGATATTGAGGGTAAAGATGGAAGTGTCATCACCCTGTTCATGGATTATGACAGCCTACCCCCTATAAACCTAAATGAACCAGCTCCAAAGTCTGATGCTGATGCTGCTAAGCACTTGCCTGTAGAAGAACCCACTTCTGAGGGTAGGTATTAAATCAGTGTAGCAATTTCAGCTTGTTTGGTCAGATTTTATTTGGTGACCAGTGTAAATTTTCAAAGGTTAACATGATTAAGAGGTATATATTATGAGTTGACAATGAGGCAGGTTCTTTTCATATTCATTCCTTAACACAGCAATACATTGATGTGTGTGAATTCAAATATATGTACATGTTAGTTTTCAAGACAAATGCAAATTTCTTACAATTGGTAAAAGAGAATTTCCATTTCTTTAAACTGCTTGAAAATTAAAGGAGTGCTTCCAAAAGTGGTGGGTTCAAATTCCAACAGAATTTCCTGGGACATCACAGAGAAAGTTCATTTTGGAGTGAAACTTTTTGTTCATCTGTGATTTATTTCTTTGTTGTGTTTCTGTAGTCTCTGGAGTGATGTATGTTGCAATTCACTCTGCCTCCAACGTGCTGATATCTGACAAAGGAGGAGCCTCTGACCCCTACTGTGTCCTCTTCTGCGATCGCTCTAGGGTAAGTCAGTCACACCTATATTAGCATAGGACCGTCCGTTTGTTTACTACCCATAAGCTTTTAGGCATTACCACATCTACATAACTACTTCACTTTAACTGAAATAATCTGTTATGTTAGGCCCCATTTATCTGATGTATTGGGTTTTCATGTCAGCATTGTATTTGAAGAACTGCTTCACTTAAGAGTTTCAAATGGGACAGTCCTGTGTACACATGTATTTCAATCATCAGCACCAAGCCTAATGTCATTGTCTGATATTCACTCAGCCATAAAGGAAGTACCTTGAGTCTCCAAAACTTAGGTCTGTAAGACGTATGCATGTACCTACATAACATAACTAAGTACAGTTATCTATATTAAACATTTCATGCCATACTGGCTCTCAGGTTTATGGGTGGAACAAACTGGGCAGAGCCCATGGGGAGACAACCACACCCTGTCAGAGGGTCATCATACATGACTACATGTATGTAATAACATTACAATGACACATACCATTAAGTACAAGTATATTATTTTAAGCTGTACATATACATGCATTTGTGTGTCTGTCAGTATATAAGGGGACATTCCAAGTCATTTGTGACACTTATGGAATAACAGATATTGAAATGGTTCAGTGTTTTTGCATATTCTGTTTTCAGGTGCTTACTACACCCTATGTAGCTCAAACAAGAAACCCAAAGTGGGAATCCAATGTGGAATTTTTTGTCAGAAACTTTTCAAAGGTTTGTTTACAGTGGGCAAAACCATCTTTTTCTTCTCATTTTATGGTGACTGATTGTTCTGAACAGTTATGTCTTGATCAGTGTTTTCATCATATTCACCAATGGATATATTTGAAGTTTTCAGTAAAGGTGTAATTGACAGGATGTGTTAATTGTCATATGAATGAAAGTATTAAATGAAGCAGCTCTATAAAATAATAGCAGATATAAAATCAGGTAATAAATTTATTTCTGCTGCATGTGCATCAATACATTTTTTTGTATGTAATTTATGTTTTTTCAATGTAAGTCATCAAGCTGTTTTTTTGTTTTTGTTTTTTTGTTGTCGCAGATGTCGCTGTCTTTCTATGTGTATGATTGGGACGGAACCAGTGTCATTGATGATGACTTCCTGGGTTCTGCACATTTGTCACTCACAAGGGTGAGGGAGTTTTCAGCATCGGCTGTATATCCTGCTCTGCCCCTGTATACTGACGTGTACTTAAAACTGCCATCTGTTTAATTAGAAATCATTTTGGTATTTTATGGTCATTCATTGTATAATCACAAAAAAAAAGAGGATACAAAAATCTGTTCATGTATATAGATACTCAAATAATATAATTTCTAGTAGTGGGCCTAGGTTGTTAGTTTGAGTTTTACTTGAACCAGTATTTTCACTGGTTTTGATTTATCATTGTTGGAAATTGTATCTGTATACTCATTGTATGCCCTGATGATGACTATACTGGATATAGATACTCAATCCACATGTTGATGTGCACTTTGTGAACAACTGATATTTAAACCTGCACATTTTGATGAGAAATGACTTGGCCATCATTATTTAAAACTGCATATTTCAATAAGAAATGTTGGACCATTATTAAGTCTACTATGAAATAGACTCTTTTCCACTCACAAACAATGTTTAGCATACTTGACACCTGTCTTTTCACAGAACCAGCCTAAGGTGATCAAGAAGGTATTGACCCTGGGATATAACCAACCTGCTGAGGGTCATGTGGAGAACAAATCATTCGGGTGTATAACAGTGTCTGCAGTGTTCAGACCAGTGTCTGCCGTGGCACAGTCAGGTGAGATGGTCATACTCTCTGCAATTTAGTGCTCAGACCAGTGTCTGCTGTGGCACCGTCAGCTGAGGCGGTCATACTCTCTGTCATTTAGTGTTCAGACCAGTGTCTGCTGTGGCACAGTCAGGTGAGATGGTCATATTTTTTGTCATTTAGTGATCAGACCAGTGTCTGCCGTGGCACATTCAGGTAAGATGGTCATACTGTCTGTAATTTAGTGTTCAGACCAGTGTCTGCTGTGGTACAGTCAGGTGAGATGGTCATACTCTCTGTAATTTAGTGCTCAGACCAGTGTCTGCTGTGGCACAGTCAGGTGAGATGGTCATACTCTTTGTCATTTAGTGATCAGACCAGTGTCTGCTGTGGCACGGTAAGATGAGATGGTCATACTCTTTGTAATTTAGTGCCTCAGACCAGTGTCTGCTGTGGTACAGTCAGGTGAGATGGTCATACTCTGTTATTTAGTGTTGAGGCCAATGTCAGCTGTGGCAGTCAGGTGAGGCGGTCATACTGTCTGTAATTTAGTGTTCATACCAGTGTCTGCTGTGGCACAGTCAGGTGAGATGGTCATACTCTCTGTTATTTAGTGTTCAGACCAGCGTCTGCTGTGGCACAGTCAGGTGAGATGGTCATACTCTCTGTAATTTAGTGCCTCAGACCAGTGTCTGCTGTGGCACAGTCAGGTGAGATGGTCATACTCTGTTATTTAGTGTTGAGGCCAATGTCAGCTGTGGCAGTCAGATGAGGCGGTCATACTCTCTGACATTTAGTGTTCAGACCAGTGTTTGCTGTGGTAGTCAGGTGAGATGGTCATACTCTCTGTTATTTAGTGTTGAGGCCAATGTCAGTTGTGGCACAGTCAGGTAAATGGGTCATTGTCTGTCATTTAGTATTCAGACCAGTGTCTGCTGTGGCACAGTCAAGTGAGGCGGTCATACTGTCTGTAATTTAGTGTTCAGACCAGTGTCTGCTGTGGCACAGTCAGATGAATGAGTCCTTGTCTCTCATTTAGTGTTCAGAGCAGTGTCTGCTGTGGCACAGTCAGGTGAATGCATTGTCTGTCATTTAGTGTTCAGACCAGTGTCTGCTGTGGTACAGTCAGGTGAGGCAGTCATACTCTCTGTCATTTAGCATTCAGACCAGTGTCTGCTGTGGCACAGTTAGGTGAATGAGTCTTTGTCTTTTAGTGCTCAGACCAGTGTCTGCTGTGGCACAGTTAGGTGAATGAGTCTTTGTCATTTAGTGCTCAGACCAATGTCTGCTGTGGCTCAGGTGAATCGGCCTTGCTGTGTCTTTCCCTGTCTGAGTGGTGTCATGAAGACTTAACTATATTACTTCAGTGAAAATTTGCATTTTTTCCCCCATAAGCCATCTATTTTTTTCATTGTACATGTAGTTGAATGGCCCAAAATTTGTTGCATTGTTTATTTTCAGAGAAATACAGAGAATATTACGAAGGCTGGACCTCAGATAATCTGTACAAGGAGGGAGAAGTCAGACAAAATGTAAGTAACCCTAGGTGGTAGTGTGATGGAGGAGGCAGAATCAGAGAGAACATAGTATTGGATTCTCCCATAAAGTATGGTACTTTCATCACATAAATTTCATTCATTTGAAATTTGTGAAATATTTATGCCTCTGGTATTTGGTGAGAAGTGCAGGAGGCAGGAGAGATATGGAATTTTATTTTAGATTTGCTAATAGCATCTTAGTCATGTCAGCAGTGATTGGGATACATGTAGTCAGAAATACTGCTGTTTCAGTTTTTCTCCTGGAATACCTTTTCAACTTACAATCATCCCTCAGTGAGTAAGATTTGACTTTAAGTTATACAGTGGATGGAAGCTCTAAATGATAAAGGATTATCAAGATATCCTTGAGCTGATGCTGCACATGCTGTAAATTACATGTACACTGTACCTTTGTGTGTATTCTGTACCTGTAATTTGGAATTTATTTTACATGACATACTGCAGAACGTCATGTATTGAACAAGTATTCATTTTGAGGAACATTCTTCTTCTTCTTTTTTTACATGAAAGTTTCTCTTATTTATTTCCCTCAATAAATGTCATTCCAACTGATCTCAGCAATGGTCCTGCATTTCAGTGTAAGTCTTAAGTGTGATCAAAGTTAAAATATAAATCAAAACCTCTCCCAAGGAATGGGAACTCGGTTTCTCTACTGTATTGTATCAGCACTCTACGGGGTCTCTGTAATAAGCACTATTTGGGGGTCTCATCATTTTCAGTTTTGTTTTTTCATTGATTGTTAAGAGGAAGCCAGTCATGATGTTTCATACAGCCTCTGCAAGACTACAAGTAGCTTCTTGACCATGCAGTCCTTGTTTCTGGTTTTGTGCCTCATTTTTTATGTTCATTTGTCTGTCCAGGTTCCACTTCATCAGTCCACCCCACTTCAGGTACCAATTTCTCTCTCTCTCTCAAACATATCTCCTATATTCCCAGTACAAGCTTGTGTCTATACATGTACGTGCATGATTACATTATAGCATGAGTAGTCTACTATACATGTCGAATGTAAAGGAAACTTCATGATGTACACTTGCATGATATTATTCATTTCTTAAACTAAAAGTTGAATTTTACATTAATTGTAAATACCAGTACAGATCTCATAACAAGGCAGAAAATGGCACTGTAGTCCAGGTAGTAGTTGACACTCGGCTTAAGACATAAACACGTTTGCAGTTTTGCATAACTTACCCAAGTACATTAATAGCACTGAGGCTTTATCATAATGCTGTATATGTAATTAACTTCCTGCATTAACCATTCCTGCTTTATTCAGACCAAAGGCAATTTGTTCAAGTGTATTTCAATTGCTCTGTACTAAGAGTTTGTATTGGAAAAATATGTTCTATTAGGATGAGACTAGTTCAATCTGAGTTCAAAATACTCATACTCTTTAATACATTTTTTAAACAAATGGCCCCTGTTTGTTACCTCTTCATGTCGTCAACTCATGTGTCAGATGTAGATTTCTCATGTAGAGGGGGTACTGTGATTAGTACAATTAACACATGGCATTGTTTGTGCTGTATCACACACCTGGGCAAATTACCTGTCATTCCAGGTTATTAACCATATATACATACATATTGACTCTTCATTAAAACATCATGTAGCTGATTGAATTTGCAAAGACTTAACATATCAGCATTGACTGCAAAAAAGATGTACACCTCCAAATCTTTACACTTCTTTTTAACAGCAGCTTTTTTTTATGTAGACAATATCTTTAAACATCTATATGATTTTATTTATTTATTATTTTTTATTTTTTATATGAAATTTGTCCAAATAATTAGGGTGTCTTTCAAGATCTACTCCTTTTTGTTGGTCAACATGCTTTGAAGCCAATTGTGAATTTCATCATACGGTAAATGACCTAAAATTTCACCCTCACACTTGCTAAATGTATGCCATGATTCATTGCGTAAATGGTTTCTGCTCTATTAAGGTATTCACAAACATATTCGGAATCTAACAGATGGAAGTGTTGTCAAAACTTGCATGCTCTGTCATCATGGTTGCTAACTGTTCACACATTGTCTCTGTCATTAGGTTGATTGCTAGTTTTTTAGCATGTAAGTGACATTGAAATCATCCTTAGATTTACTTAACGCACTCTTTCCTTTTAATTTATTCTGTACGCATGTAATTTTATATACACTTAATATTGAAATATTTTTTTCTCTCATACAGATATGTTTTTCAGTGTTTTTACAGTTAATCTGTCTGTCAATGTTATTTCAGTTCATGTCTGTCAATGTTTTTACAGTTCATGTCTGTCAATGTTATTACAGTTCATGTCTGTCAATGTCATTTCAGTTCATGTGTGTCAATGTCATTACAGTTCATGTCTGTCAAATGTATAAATGCTTTCTCCTTGTGTCATGTGATGTATTACAGGTGGCCAAAATCTGTAGAAATGAATTTTTGAAGTCCATCATAGTGTACCTGTGTTAAATAATGTTCAACATTTATCAGATAAAAAGACAGATGTAAATTGCTTAAATTAGTGATACAGGAAACTGTATTGAAAGTGAAAGTTTGAAGTGGATCCTGTTTGGTGCAGAAATGTTTGCTACATTTATCTGGCGATCATTTGCTGACAGCAAACTGCAAAATATTCATAGGTAATGGAAAAATGATACCAAAGTAAAATTCTTTATTGACTTCAAATGTATCAAGTATCATAATAGCTTGGTTGATGGTCCTAACTAATGACTTACCGGTATTTGTAGTTTCTAATTAATAATTCAAGTTCAGCGTTCATTATCAACACACTTGAAAAATAAATAAATAAATTGTAGCACATGAATTTTATTTTTTATACATTTCATACAGCCATTGTCATGATATGTATCCCATTGCATCATTACATTGTAAATCATTATTTCGTAATCATTACTCAACTGCAGCTGTATATCTTTGCTAGAATCATTTGTCATCATGTGTATGTATATCACTGTAAATGTTGGTGCCCCTTACAGCCTCTGGGACGACCACCCAATCACCCCTCAGAGGGTAGCGATATGACACATGGGCAGGTAAGGCTCACCTATCAGTTCAGGTGATCATTTTACTTTATTCCCACATATTTCTGAACTTTGCTGAGTTGGAGTATTTGTCAACAACTTGGCCATTTCCCAACACATTTCTCAACTTGACTATTTGTCCACACCAGACCTTGCTGTAGGCGCACCTGATAGTTCAGGTGATTATTCCTTGCTATTCCTCTGTACTCTAGCTTAGTCACTTTTGCAACCCCTCTGAACCTTGGTCATTTTTCACTGCCTTTCTAGACCTTGGCTATCCCACACTCTCCTGACCTTGACCATTTGACCATTATCCAACTCTTAGCCATTTTACCAGCAGTTCTGAAGCTTGCCATTTGTCCACACTTCTCTATTTGATCGTTCTGCCTTATGCCATACTCTGAACTGGCTATTTGTCATCCACACACAGCTCTGACCTTTGTCCTTTGTTTTCAAGCTGTGTTTCGGTCTTATCTTTGGCATGTATAAAGTGAAGTCATGGCATGTACCTGTAGTTTGGCATCCATTGGTGACAGTCATATGAATTCATTGGACAGGCTCTTTCAAGTATTTCCCAAGATATTGCATGTATTTTTTGGAGAAGGCTTCAGTCTTAATTCTCACATGGTACATGATCTTTATATTGTTCTTTTGTATCCCGCATGGATTTGTAGACTATTCATAGAGGAATATTCTTTTACACACCTGGGTGTAAATATACGTAGTTTTTAAGATCATTCTTTGGATATCTGATGAGTTAATGTAGTACTGAACTAAATATGACAGTAGCAAACATCATCATGCTGTCATGGTACATGTAGCAACTTTAGTAGCCTAACATCGCAGTGTGGAACTGGGCCTGAACCTTATGTGAAAAACCTAACGTAACTTATACTTTTGGGAATTAAAACATGCTGTAGCGGAGTTGGAAGTAATACTCTTAGCTCTAGAAGCGGTGTTATGCTTCTGTAATCTAGTACCTGCCTGTGCCTGGTGTTGTCACTTTTATAAGGTTATGATTACAGGTATTAAATGTTCTGAATTGACTTACTGCCTTGTTTCATGTTGTCTTCCTCTCCAGCTGTATGTGGGTCTGCCAGCAAACTGCAGATGGTCGTGGTTTTCCCCAGGGCTCTGCTTGGTTTCCTCCCACTATAATGCTGGCTGCCATCGTATAAGTGAAATATTCTTGACTGTGGTGTAAAACACCAGTCAAATGAATAATTACTGCCTTGTTTTTTGGGGTTTTTTTGTGGTGATTTGAAGAGAAGGTGTACTTTATTGGCATTCATAAGATTGGACTGAATGTTTGGGTCGTTAAAAGCAAAGAAAACACTAACGTGAAGTATACATGTATGTCAGATGAAAGACCATCAAATATTTTCCTTGAAAATTGTTTGATTTATTTTTTTTTTACAATTTTTTCAACCTAGTAAAATGCATTTGAAACTTTGGAATCTATGCCATGGTCTTTTGATATTAGGACCTGTGATGTCACATCAGGTTTTTGCCGCTTAACATTCATAGGCTTCTAGATTTCACCGTTAACAGAATGCATATACGTGTAGATTTTGTAATACATTCCCCAAATAAACCTTGAAACAAGCTACTTCAAGCAACAAAATATGCATGTCATGTCACTGATCACCACTACAGACCACAGTAGAATCTGATGTTTTTAGACCAGTTTACCTGATTAGAAAAATTTAAAAAAAAAAAAAAATAAATCCAGATATTTTCGTGGATAGTTTTAGGGATCTTGCCTCTGATATATATTTCATTTTAGTGTTTTCTTTGCCTTTTTATTAAGTTAGTTAGCGCACTAGCGCAGCGTAATGACCCAGGGGCCTCTCACCAATACAGTCGCTGTGACTTCAAGTCCAGCTCATACTGTCTCCTCTTCAGCTGTACGTGGGAAGGTCTGGCAGCTGTGTGCGAATGGTCATGGGGTTTCACCGGGCTCTTCCAGCTTTCCTCCAACCATAATGTTGACCGCTATCGTATAAGTGAAATATTCTTGAGTACGGCGTAAAATACCAATCAAAAATTTAATAATAAAGTTAGGATAACAACAGTCTCATTAACCCTTATTATTATTTTAACACTAGAGTGTTTTTGTTTCCCAGCACTTGGGCTGGTAACATATTTAATTGAAATCAGATGCCAGTCATTAAGATGGATGCGTTAATTTTTTTTATATTGGAAATTCCACAGGGTTTGGTGATCTTAGCGTAGCTAATTAATTATTTTCTTGAGGTATCCCTGAAAGCTTTTTACTCTTATGATGAAGGTGTTAGAAATTGTACAACACATTGTCTGCTTGAGTTTTTAAAATTAACTGGGAGTGTGAGGATGTGTAATTGCTCGAGGACAAAATAATTCTGAAAGCTGTGTTAAATCCAAGTAAACAACGGACTAAAATTAACATACAAGTTCTTTAATCGAAACATTCACAAGAAATTCTGCTGATGAATATGTCTTTTCAGGGCACCAAAAAACAATCACCAATGCAGATGGCTGCTGCCGTATTAGAAGGTAAATGTTTCAGAAAATATATGTTCCTTCTTTTGCTGATAAAACTGTCTAACAGAAGTCCGCTAGACCATGACCAGGTTCAAATCCAGCTCCTGCTTGTTACATCATGGTACGTCAGAAGATTTTGTCAGGTACATTCTTTATGAGCACAAAGGCCTTTATAATGGGAATCTGTCAAACGTCTAGCAGCAGGACCTTGAATCCATGTTATTGATGTCAGATGTTCCTTTCCCAACCCATCATTATGATGTCATAATAAAGACAGAACGGCATTACAGCCTCCCATTGATTGCTAAGACTGCTGCCAGGATTTCTTGATTGTTTCTAATGCTTTAATTGCTACTGTGTATGTTTGCATTTAAATGCACTAATGTTATCCTGTTCTTGTTTCCAGCAATGAGTAAAAATGAATTTAAAAGTGTTGTTAATTTTTTCATCAGTTGAGCCTTTTAAGTGGAGAATGATCATGGTATTAAAATCCAGTGGTTTTTTTTTTCCTTATCCAGACAAACTGTTGGTGGAACTTCACATACTCCAGGCCAAGGAACTGATGGGAGCAGACAGAAATGGTGAGTGGTTTGTTTCATGTCCATTACCCGCTTGTATGAAACCCTCTTAAAGTTAAGAGCACGTAACTACAATGGCGACATAATGCCTACAGTGCTGGTTGCCATGGTAGTTACATGCTCAAGAGGGCTTCGTGCAAGTGGGCCCACGTACTTCCAATATCTGGACAAGGGACTGCCTGTAGGTAAAATTGGGTTGGTGCATTAGACCATCTTTGTTGTTGTAACCCATCTCTGTCAGGAAAAACATGGTACCCAGGCAGGATTGTGGGAATCTTTCTTTACTTGATGAATGAATGTCTTCCATATCTGAACTGATGCTTGTAATTTTCTGAGTTTTCCTGAAAATAACAAGTCATTGACCAATGAAGCCATGTGTCTAGTTCTTGTTTGCGAGGACATTGTGTAGCATCAACATGTTCCTCAGATACCTGACGAGTTGTGAAATTCTTTGAATTCCTCCGGGCTCTGCCAAGTTTCCTCTAGACTGGTTGGTTTTCTCCAGGCTCTGCCCAGTTTTTTTCTAGATAGCCTGGCCTTTTCTAGGCTCTGTAAGTTTGAGATGTCTTGTTTCTTCTAAGTTCTGCACAGCTTCCTCCAGACTGCCTGATCTTCTTGGCCCCTGCCCAGTTTTCTCCACATTGCCCTGTCTAGTTTCCTCACGCTCTTTGGTTTCTTCTAAGCTCTTTCCAGTTTCCTCCAGGCTGCTTGATCTCGTCTAGGCTCTGTCCAGTTTCCTCTACACTGTCTGCTTTCTTCTAGGCCCTGCCCAGTTTCCTCCACACTGCCCTGTCTCATCTAGGCTCTGTTAAGTTTCCTCCACACTGTCTGCTTTCTTCTAGGCTCTGTCCAGTTTCCTCCACACTATCTGCTTTCTTCAAGGCTCTGTCCAGTTTCCTCCACACTATCTGCTTTCTTCTAAGCTCTGCCCAGTTTCCTCCAGACTGCTTGATCTCTTCTAGGCCCTGCCCAGTTTCTTCCACTCTGCCCTTTCTCTTCTAGGCACTATCCAGTTTGCTCACGCTGTTTGATTTCTTGTAAGCTCTGCACAGTTTCCTCCAGACTGCCTGGTCTTCTAGGCCCTGCACAGTTTCCTCATGCTGTTTGGTTTCTTCTAGGCTCTGTCCAGTTTCCTCTGAGCTCTATTTGGTTTTCTCCACGCTTTGTCCAGTTTTATCCACTCACGAAGTTGATCACCATCATACATAGGGTGAGGTGCAAGTGTGTTTGGTATGCCAACTGCATAAAATACCATTCTGACAAACAAAAGTAAATATAATCATGTCCTTTTTTTCAGGAATGAGTGATCCGTATGTGGAGGTGAAGAAAGGAAAGAAGAAGCTGTATGAGACGAGTGTGAAGAAGAAGACCTTAACACCACAGTGGAATGAAAATGTCACCTTCATGTTACCGGATGAAAAAGAACACCTGGAGATTGTGAGTGGTGTAATGAACATGTGTATATGCAGAACTGAATAATGCATGCTTGACAGGAAGATGAGAAGACAAATTGTACACAATATATTAATTTATCTCAGTATTTGAAGACTACCCTGCATATACATCTTCAGATGTGTGTTAACTGTCGGATAAGAGACGAACAATTCATGAATTTGTGTCCTATAAATTTGTTATATGGAAATCTCACATTAGTCACAGACGTGTTTATGGCAAATGCTGTTTGTTTATCTGTCGTGCATGTGTTTCAAGTACTGTATGTTGGCAGTTCTTGTGTGTGTGTATGTTATATAAAAACACATGTCACATTTTCCCTCAGAGTCAGGCATTAATATAGTTTGCAGTTCTGGTTCTAGACATGGTTCTGTGGATACGATTTCAGTCTTTGTCACAGAGCATGGCAATTTCTAAAGTTACTCCTCTTCATGTAATCTAATTTTGAATGTGTAGACGGTTAGAAATTTAGTTTTGTGAGCGACAGTTGAAGTGTACTGGATATTAAATGGAGTAAAAAGTCTGCAGACAATATACATGTATGTACAATGTATGATCATATAGAAGTACTTCAGCATGTGCAGGGCTAACTGCAGCCTTACATGAGAAACTTTGCAAAGAACCTCGCCATTGCCATCGCTTCTGGACAGTTTTTTCCATGCATAAACCTCACATCCTTTTAAAAAGGGGAATGCTCTTTCTCATTGACAGACCGTTCAGGATAAGGACTTCATTGGGAAGGATTTCCTGGGTCACCTGAGCCTGTCTGTGGACCAACTCAAGGCCTTGTCAATGAGGGTAAGATAGATTGAAGGCAGTGTTTAAATACAATTTCTGCATGTCTTAACATAACGTATGACCATATTGGCTTCCTCCACTAGACCAAAGATATCTTTCCTTTGACCTGGTTGTGGACAGCCAGGACATTCTACCCTGCTCAGATAATTTTTACCTCAGCATGTATATTTAAAACTACAGTTTGTGGGTAGCCCATCTTTTAGAAGAGAGCACAAGTTCATCCACAATTTAAAGGGAAATCTTTTCAATATATATATTTGTAAGTATGGGTAAATGTTAAACTATTACATTACATGTATGTATATGTACTGGTGTATCTGACTTGAATGCAGTGAAAGGGACATTCACTGTAACTCTGAATGCCTCAGTATATTTAGCCTGTTTTTTTGTGGTGATTAGCGACCACAGACCCTTAAGAAATGTTTGAGTGACATGTTTGAATCTATCTCCAGCTAGTTCAGCTGTGGATAAGGTTGTCTGAATCATATTTATTCATTGTCAATGTGGCCCATGCGGTTTCAGTAATACTTTTTAACCTGACTTATGCCGTGTGTGTACATGTGCTCAGGTATGTGACAGATACATTTAGAAGACATAGTAACTGATTTGCATATTCCTGACCAGTTAACACAGCTCTCTACACACAGCTGCATGTATGTTTGTGCATATTACAGGGGTCACCTCAGTGGTTTCACCTGGAGAATGCCAAGTCTGGGCAGATTGAGCTGGGCTGTTCCATCACCTCGTCAGACGAAAAGGTGGGTGGTGGCAAACGTCACTAGATCTGTATATAGCTGGCAAACGTCACTAGCTTTGTTTATTTGTGGCATCAAATGCCACTGGATGTGCTACATGTAGGTTACAACAAATGCCATTGGATGTGTTTAATAGGTGGCAACAAATGTCACTGGCAGAAAAAGGTGTTAGGTGACAACAAATGTCACTGGATGTGTTTAATAGGTGGCAACAAATGTCACTGGCAGAAAAATGTGTTAGGTGGCAACAAATGTCACTAGATGTGTTTAATACGTAGCAACTAATGTCACTGGCAGAAAAATGTGTTAGGTGGCAACAAATATCACTGATACATTGGGCGGCAAGAAATATGACTGGATGTATGAGGGGGCATCAAGGTTGCTGATGATGGTAAAGATGATACTGTTTGACAACAGATGTGTTGTGAGTGGCTTTCAAAATGTGATATCAGCGTACACTATGATATACGATAGAGGCATACTCAGTCTGTATACAGCAATTAAGTCAATTGCATTGTTTATGTTAGGATATAAAACTGAAAGTTGTTACTTCATATAAAATGAAGCACTTGTCATGATTTTTATTATCTATAGTGGTGGCTTAGTATATTATTATTAGTATTAGATTTAGTGATTACCAGTGTTAATACATGAACCGGTAACAATTTTTCCAAGATGTATTATCAGCATCGTGAAATTAATAATACATGTACAACTGATTTATACTGTAAAGCTGAGAAATCTTGCCATGATGAAATCCTATTTTTTGCTTCTGCTAAATCAGTTTGAGGTATATGTAACAGATTATTCAGCTTTAATGTTTAGTAACTTCTGCTTGTGTTGTGCAGTGAGATAGCTTTATTACCCGCTACCTTTATTACCTGGTACCTTCTTTTTAATTTAGTTACCTGCATATCAGAGTTGCAAGCTGAATTTTAATTTAGTTTCCATGCATCTGATTTACCAAAATAATTCCAGTTATCATCTTAAAAGTGCATTTGAAAATTTTTTGATTTTCCAGTTATTGTTACTACTGTAATTCTTCATTCTATTTGCATGATTGAAAGGTGTTTATTCAAGCATTTTCTGAAGGCATTATTCTTCTTGTGAAGCCCTGAAATTGGCCAATTTTCTTTTCCAAAATCAACTTAAAAATGTGCATAAATTGCACTGAAAGTTGATCTTTCATATGCGAAAAGGTTGAGGAGTTTTGGTACGCAGTTTGCTCTGCTATCCACATGATGTGGCTATTGACATTTTCCTGATTTTTGTCATGAGTGGTGAGACAGTTCCTTTGTAATAACTACACAAAACAAACTTCATGTACATTTGTTTAAGATTTATTAAAGACTATTTTTGTACACTTACATGTAAATGTAGTTTTAAGTGAAATATAAATGTTTATTCTGATATGGAGACAGTTGTTGCACTTTGGGTATGTTTCACTAGGCTTTTAAATCTGCAGGACTCAAAGTGCCTGGTACAGTTAGCTTTTTCAAAGGCAAAAAAACTTATATCATCTGTTATTTTGTACAACAGAAACTCTTTGACATATTATTGTAAAGCACAATATTTTTGTAACACTAACATGCATACAAACCAGGACATACATTAGTTATAACATTTTTACGTCATGAAGTTGCATGTATTTGCTAAACACATAAAAGCTTTATGTATAGAATTTGGTTTATTTTTTATATTAAAATCTGTTATGGAAGTTTGAAACCTAAGGATCTTCTTTGTTAAAGTTAACTATGCAATTATAATGTTGTGTTTTGCTAGATTATTATGAGAACATGTGTACACATATCATTGTGGTAGGTTCCAGTAGCGAAACAGATCAAGGATGGGAGGGTGGGTGTGTTATATTTAACACATATGACAACATGTAACTAACGTATGTAACTTTCATATTATCATTGAAGACTCGATTAAAGTGCGGTACTTTAAATCCTCGATGTTTGACCACAGATAAAGTGCATAATTTGGCATACTGGTAGTTATCGCGCATGTCAGATCTGGATGGGATATTTTATAATTTCTGTGAATTTCATACATGCGAATGTACATGTATGTGCCCCCTACAAGAACAATACACTTTAGTATTATAAATTATATTTTCAAATTGCATCTCAAGTATCTTTACTGGTCAAATTTGTTACTGATTTAGGCAACAGTGTAGTTATCTTGAATTTGTTTACAGTTGAAACTGGCATTTTTGAATAATTAGCCATTATTAAAATTATTTGATAGTGGGATGTTATAACAGTTTGTTCAGATCAGTTATTTACATTGTATCTGTATATTTTTGGGATCTCTTTTGTACACATATATATATCAGGGCTTTTTCAAATTTTTGCAGCTATATTCACCAGTTTGATATTAATACTGGACTTTAGTGGAGATTATGATCACCTCTGGCTTGCACTTTATTGGTTTACATGCATGTTTGTGGCCTGTTGGTTGATAAGGAGAATGGTTACCGGACCAAAAACTTGCACTACAATGTTTGAAACACATGTAACCTGGCAGAATTGGCATAAAACCTACACATGGACATGTATCAGTTTGTTATATATCATCAGTACTTAAACTTTCTTATGGCCTTGAATAGTAGTGTTTTATTCACATTTTGTTATGTTTAAGTAGTGCAAAACATTTTAACTAGCACCTTAACTGGAATTATCCAATTATGGAAAGGAGTCTGTTTCACAAAAAGTTACATAGCATGCCATGCAATTAGGTAACTGGTACCATGACAAGTGGTTACAATACTGTCTGCCATGGTACATGTAGGTACATATATGTGTATTCTTGTAGTGAAGCAGGCTCTGGAATTAAATGGCTTTTTTGGAATTATATAATGAGTAGATTTTGTATAATTCAGTTTGTTCAATAAGCATGATAATATAATGGAAGGCTTGATCAGTACAGGTCTTAATTTTTCTTACTCCACACTTTTTTATGAAGTCAATCTGGTGCTTTTTCTTGATAGATAGAATTGTGTAGATGCTTGGTTATGGTGACCAATACTGGTAAATGTATTGTGTTTTGAATAGAATGCAGATGTAGTGTTTTTTTTTAATAGTATTGCAAGCTTAAGTGAACAATAGCATGGATTTCTTTGGTGGAATTAAATGTACATGTATTTCATGTATTTGTACATGTGTAACAGAAGTGAAGACAAAAGGACAGGAATTAAGGGACAGATACCTGTATGATTGGAAAATGGTACATAGTACTCAGATAGAAATCAAGCAGAATAGCAAATTTAAAGCATATTTTCATGACCACCTCAAATATTTCCTCTATTCCATTGGAAGCCATTAATTTTGTCAACAGACATGTTTTAAGCATGATTTTCATGAACCTCAATTTTTATGGACCAAAACAGCAAATTACCCAGTATCATGGTGCTTATTGAAACTGTGAATTATCTCAACTTGACAATGTTTTAGTCTTGGGTATTGTTTTTCACCTTCATTTTGATTTCAAAGCTTTCTGTTACATTCTGTGTCTGTTTGTCTGCTTGTCATGTCTGTTTGGTACATACGTGTATCACTGCCAGAAAGGTTTGTTTGTGTGTTTGTATACAAGTACCTTTGGCCTATGTCTAAATACTAGAATGTTATAATGAACATGTATAGGCTTAAACAAAGGTAACTCCCATATTGTAGGCCTGGTACCAGAAGGATTGGTTTGTACCAGGTTCATATGCTGTACCTGTTTCATGCCTGAATATGTATTGATTTGATGGAGGCTAAAGTGACAATTTGCACCATGTTAATGGTATGGTTTAACATCACCATCTCAGTAATGCATGTACCACCAAAACTGAAATGTGCTTCTAATAATAAAGACATTTATTGCAAATTTATAATTCTAATGTCTTGGAGTTATTTTTTTTTTGTCACACCGTAATATTTCAGTAATATTTGTCACTAATACCAATACTAATGCACCAGCACCTCATTAGTACTGCTATCGTTAACAAACACTTACAGAGTCATAACGTTTAAAGTCATTACAGTTTTATGAGTTATTTGAGAGGTGATGTGTCACTTTAGCCTTCATAATTCCAGTCTTGAAAAAAAAAAGAACAATTCTGTTTTCAACAAATGAGAACCTTCTGTTACTCCCCAACCTGTTCTATGGGTGTGACATTCTCAGCCAATCAGCAGCATGCCATTACATTGAAGGCTGGAGTCAAGTAGGGGTGTCCCTGTTTATCAGTGGAACTTCTGAAAATTGCTTTATGATTGATGGGCAGCTCCATAACTGGCAATTTTGTTAAAGCTTTATTCAATAGCAATAGCATGGTTACATAGAGATCTTGTATATAAACCTCTTAAGCTGATCAAGATGCAGTGTGTTCTCCATGCCTGTCTCATGGTACCTTTACCTGTATGTTTATACATGATAGCTGGAACGATCCAAATGTAAAATCCAGCACCTCTGTCTGTGCTTTCCTAAGATGATTGTCAGGTATCAGATTGGAGGTTCATTAGTTTTCCTGGATGATTCTTAGGTATTATGCTTGAGATGCATTGGTTTCCCAGGTGGATTCTCAGGTGGATTCTCAGGTACTAGGTTTGAGGGGTGTTGGTTTCCTCGGAAAATCCTCGGGTATCTGGCATGAGGTGCAATCTGGCTTGAGGTGCAATGGTTCCAAAGATAATACTCCTTGGCCTGAGCGGTCTAGTCTGAGGTGGGATGGTTTCCCAGTGTAATTCTTTGTTATCAGGCCTGAGGTGCATTGGTTTCCCAGGTGGATTCTCAGGTACCAGGTTTGAGGTGCATTGGTTTCCCAGGTAGCCTATCAGACTTGAGGTGCATTGGTTTTGCAGGAAGATTTTCAGATACTTTCCCGCATGCTCCACCAATAATTCTGCCTGTCATAACTGAAACATTCTTGAGGATGAAAACACTAGTAGAGCAAATAAACCGTACATGCAAATTACAGCGTTCAACCAATCAGTATCCATGATTTATGATTCCCAGACACTTGAGAACAGAAACAGCAACAACAACAACATTATTGTGGACTTCTCACATCCCGTTAAGACGTCCTCGACACATGACCAAAGTCCACTCTCAAAGCTTGCCACAGGCAGTGCACAGATTCAGAACGCCATCAAGTCTGCAAACAGTCACCATGGCAACAGAGGAGATGACTCCTTTGGTTATTCAGGAAATGAAGGCTATTCATCTCTGGAGACTGACATCAGTGGCTATGACTCCTCCCACGTGTCTGTTGTGGACTCGTCCATGGAAGTTCCCGCCTCCCCCACTGTGCCTGTACCAGTGATCAACCTGCCGTCAGAGCCCATCAGGCACACAGAGAATGGAACACAACACAAAACATACATGGTGAGTACAGTGAACTATAAATACATGTACACTGTACATGAAAATATCACAGAGATTAACATTTAATTTTCTTAGTATAAAGTTTCTCATCTTTTTATTTGTCCCCTACAAAATATCCACAGGCACCCCTTGATCCGTCCCTCAGTCTGTCACAAAACAGTTTTGTGCACTTTTCATTTTCACAATGGTTCTTCCTGTCAAAATGAAATTTGTTACATGGCTTCAACATGACATTTTTTTTTAAATACAGATCACGTTTTTGGAATGTTCATAAAAAGTGTTTTCCAAATCTTTCTGAAGTCAAATATCTCCAAGACAACTTACAGCTTAGGTTCAAGTTTGGATTGTTGTCATCCATGATGGACAAATTATGGATTTTTTTGTATCATTGTGCAGCGTTGACATTTTTGTGAACCTTGTACATGGCTTCTCAGCCTCCACCATGGCAACTCACAGGTTAAGTTCAAGTTTTGGCCATTTTGGACAAAACTATGGCACTTTTTTTGTCTTATTGTGTATTTCGACATTCATATAGTTATTATCATGATAGATAGTAAACTAGTAGGGATATGTGTTTCCAGAATGTTTGTTTCGAATCTGACTAACATAAGCATTGGGTGTTTTAAGGCACAGAATTTCTGCTCATTGCCTTTGTGAAATGTTATATCAATCGGCGAGCAATTGGAAAATTGTAGTATAGAGAGAATTATCGAAGATCTGAACATCTACATGTTTGTCCTACACAAATCCACCTCTAAATGTAGTAGTACCGAAAGAACAATTCCTTGAAAGGACTTTCATTTTCGGGGTAAATCACGAAAAGTGTAATAGTTCACTTAGGAGGTTGTATAATCCCATTATGCCACATACAATTCACAACTGATATTTTACATGTCCATCATGCTCCAGCCTGTTCTCACCACAATATGGCTGAAATATTGCCGATGTGGTGTTTTTTTATCATTCATTCATTCGCTCATGTTGTAGCCAAATGGTGGTCATGGTGCCGGGACTGGAGAGGATCAGCCTGACGATGGACGGTTACAAGTACCGGATTCTCCACCACAGAGAAGGTTGACACCTGGCAGATCTGGCATGAGAATGAAGCGTTCCGTGTCTGATGTCAACGTTAGTCAGAGTAAAGATAAGAAAAGTCCCGCGTTTTCCACCCACCGCCTGCGACCCTCTGAATCGTAAGCCCTTCTCCTTCCCCTCTCCATTATTCCCCCCTCCTGTCTTCCTAATTTGTCATTATCACTCCACAGCTCATAAAAGTCTACCCTGACCACCAAAGATCCCCTTCATGTACATCAACAGCAGACTCTTCAGGTTGCCTCCCTTGTTTCACAGCTGATTGCACACTGTGAAGACAATTTTTATGTTTAACGCACTGTATAGATCTAAGTGTGTATCCTACTAGCTAGTTAGTTACACTAATCTACCATGTTAACGACATATAGTGACAATACATGTAGTTTTGTAAAGATGTACACGTAGTATATAAGAATATTTAAAAGCAAGGTAACTCAGAACAAATTGGTTCACCCAGTATATTTTTACGTACAAAAGAAAGTTCATTCCCAAAGGAAAGTTATTGATAACATGAAAGCAGTGTCCATGGAAAAGAGCATTACAATGATTTCTACATGTACATCTATGTTGATTTATTTATTTTGATTGGTGTTTTATGCCATACTCAAGAATATTTCACTTATACGATGACGGCCAGCATTATGTTGGGAGGAAACCGAGCAGAGCCCGGAGGAAACCCACGACCATCTGCAGGTTGCTGGCAAACCTTCCCACTGACACATTTATGTTGATTGTTTTTCTCTCTGTACATATCAGCGCATGTATCCATAGCATTCCTTTGTCAGATGCATTTCATGACGACAGAATTAATTGATCAAGAATAAAATTTGTAATGAAAACTGGTGCACTGGTTCAGATTTACCTTGCTTTTGTAGGATGAACGTTGTTTAAAGATTCAGCTAGATTCTTGCCAGCTAATGTCTTTTTCATAGCCAAATTTGAATAGATCAAGCAAAGCAACTACATGTATATGTATCTAATTGAAGGAGTCTCTTTCATGTTCCAGTTTGTTTTTATGTTTTTGTTTTGATCACAATGAATTCATCAGCACTTTTTTTTTTTACTATTCTTTGCCTAATATTCAATGTGGCTTCATATTTTCTCATTCTTGGCTATAAGATAGCGCATTAAAGTTGCAAGGTTTTTAGCCTCATTTTCATGATTGTGTTTTATGTTAAAGCCCTTAGTCTGAAGATTATTTACGTCATGACTTCACCAATAATGGAAAAAGCATTGTGAAAATAACAAAAACAATTAGCTTCTTCATTTGCTTCCATAAATACCTGTCTACGTAATTCATTTTGTCGAACAGTGCAGATTGACAAGTTACATCAAGCAATGACAAAGCTGTGACAACCTAATTACGTCCATCAATGACATTGCTGTTACAAACAATAACAATGATGTAACAACCACCTGACCACACAGTTTATAATCCATGTGTTAATAATGATACATGAACAACATTAACTATTCAAATTAAATAAGTTAAAAAACTAAATTGGGGATCGGTCTGAAATATGGTGAAAATTGGGCAAGCTGGCTACATCTAAACTTCATATGCAGTCTCCCATAATCACCTGTTATTGCTCTCCTAATATGCCAGTAACATGAAGGTGTCAAGGATACAATGATACAATGACACAATGACATACATTGTTTTATTTCTAAGCCCACCCCAATGACCTGCCACTCCCACCCAAAGCCACGTCTAACCCATCCTCATGTCCATTTTCAGATCATGTCGCCTTCACTCTTCAAGTCATGTCACCCATGCCCCCAAATGACATGTCTTGAAATCCATGTCTCACTCACCCAATTCATATCACACTGACACAAAGTCATATTGCACCAACCCAAAGTCATGTCTTACCCACCCAAAGCCTGTCTCAGCACCCAGAATCATGCCTCACCCACCCCATGGCTGTGTCAGACCATCCCCAAAGCCATGGCCATCTCATATCAACCTCAAGACCATGTAGCAACAACCCTAAGATCATGTCTCACCCACCCAAAGCCAGGTAACACCAACCCCAAGACCACGTCTCACCCACCCAAAGTCATGTCACACCAACCCCAAGGCCATGTCACACCAACCCCAAGACCATGTTTCACCCACCCAAAAGGCATGTCACACCTACCACAAGGCCATGACACATCAACCCAAGGCCATGTCACACCAACCCCAAGGCCATGTCTCATTCACCCAAAGCCATGTCATACCAGTCCCAAGGCCATGTCACATCAGAACCAAGGCCATGTTTCACCCAACCAAAGCCATGTCACACCAATCCCAAGGCCATGTCACAACAACCCCAAGGCCATGTCACACCAATCCCAAGGCCATGTCACATCAGCTCCAAGGCCATGTCACACCCACCCAAAGGCATGTCACACCAACCCCAAGGCCTTATCTCACCCACCCAAACCCGTGGCCATGCCACACTAATCCTAAGGCCCTGTAATACCAGCCTCAAGGCCATGTCAACCAACCCCAAGACCATGTCTCACACACCCAAAGTCATGTCTCCCACACCTTCAAGTCCATGCCACAAGAACCCCAAAGCCTTGTCTCACCCACCCAAAGCCATGTCACACCAATCCCAAGGCCATGTCACAACAACCCCAAGGCCATGTTACACCAATCCCAAGGCCGTCACAACAACCCCAAGGCCATGTTATACCGACTGAACGCCATGCCGCACCCACGCAAAGCCATGTCTCACCAGCCCCAAGGCCATGTCGCACCCACCTAAAGCCATGTCACACCCGCCCTGAGGCTATGTCACAACAAACCCAAAGCCATGTCACAACAACCCCAAGGCCTTGTCTTATCCACCCAAAGCCATGTCACAACAACCCCAAGGCCCCGTGACACTAACCACAAGTCCATGTCACACCCACCCCAAGGCCATGTCTCACCCACCCAAAGCCATATCTCACCCACCCAAAGCCATGTCTCACCAGACTAAAGCCATGTCTCACCCACCCCCAAACCCATATCTCAACCACTGGAAACCACTTCCAGTGGGAGTGTGGTAAACAGGCCGAATGGGGGCAGGTGTAGGCGCACAGAGGGGGTGCTGCGTTGGCCTGAGGAAGCCATGTTGTATCTGTTTACATGTCACTTTGCCCATGCTGTAGCCACATGGTTCACTGGGCTCGGGGCACATCAGAGATGTTCACTGAGTTCCGAGCAAGATCAGCCATGATGTAATTTCTTAAAAAATCTGACCATTGACAGAAAATATTTATAATATAGAGGGGTAATTAACTGGTATAAAAATACCCCATGTATTCTTTTCATGTATTCTTTAAGAAATTATTTTGACTCTCTGGTGCCCCTTATGACTCCACACTCCCTAAGTCTTAGGCTCTCCACTTCATCACCATATGAGATTCCCCCCTGTCACTCGCCTCTCCATTATCTCATTATTTTGACATGGTCCCAAGATTCTTGAATTTGTATAATTACACAGCTTTACATGCTTTTTCATGGTAGTGGGCTGTCAACATTCATCATTTACCGAAAACCTTAAAATGTACTAATTGCAGGAACACTTAAAATCTGCTTATTAAAGTGGCATTTGGCATTGGCATTGCTAAAGAACAACATTGAAGTGCAGTATTGTAATACTGAAAATTGGGGGGAAAAAAATAACAGGTAAAGTTCAACGGGTCCATCTACTTGATTTACATGTGCAATCCCACCCTCCAAATCTCCTGGACTCTTTATCGCAGGCTAGGCTATAACCCATAGCCTATCCCTACCCTTTCACATGAGGTTGATGGTAACAGATAATCCCCCTAAAGCCAAAGCCGTGTTTGATTCTTGGGTGGAGGGACTGAAGTTTACAGGTCAGTTGTTATTGTTATTGTTGACATCACACACGAAAAGCTGTGGGAATGTGTATGAATGGAGAGAGTGCTAATTTTGCAACATATTTTATCTATTTTTTAGTGTGTTAAATCTGTGATAAAGTAAGAAATTGAGTAAATTTGATAATGTTTTGTTCTTTCTGTATTTAATTATTAAAGGTAAAGATTGAAATAATATTTGCAAGATATATGTTTCTGTAAAGTTAATTTGATGGTCATAAATATGATATAACACACATCAGTTGCATGCATATGCTACAGTTCTTGTATATGCTCTTGTATTCATCCATGCATGCCAGCTATGTGTATATACCAGTACTAACAAGCCGGTGTTATTGTCTGTTTTGTTGTTAATTATAACCACAGTAGGTTAACACAACCAGTTGAATGTCATGACATAGTTCAGTTAAAACTGTAGCAGTTGTTGTACTTAGATTTAATGAGAACTAACGGTCAGGTTTCTGGTTGCCGTAACAACAAAACACGATTTTCTTATTTTCGGTTATCAGTTCTTAGTTACAAAATTCTCCTGTCATGGTCACAATACATATTATTATTTTGTAACATTCATAATCTAACAACTAAATATGCTGTGTAGGAAATGCAAGAGGACATGGCATATAGAGAAATTTAGGATGATGTTTTGATTTTTAGATTTCTTTAATATACCATCTGTATTGGCTAAATTATAATATTTCTGTCACTGATCTCTTAATCATAATTTCAGAAAGAGAAAGCATTTCATAAAGAATTTTGTGATGATATTTTTCCATGTATTTTATGAGTATAGAACAGAACATACGTCACTGCTCATTCACATACATGTATGTATATGTATGCATGTTTTTCAGTATGGAGGTGCATCTTAGAAATTGTATTCAGTGAGTTTTGCTGCTGAGTACATTTGTGCTGCAATATATAGCCTTTAGGGGGAAAAAATGTCATTCAGAATGTCTTATTGGCTTGTTCAAACACTTACCTGGGTGGATTGAACTATGGTCATGTCTTAATCAGCATCTACACCACATAATGTTGTGTTAATGCATGGAGATATTGCCGGCTTGAATGACAGCTGCATATATGTATGTATGTAGGTATGTATGTATGTAAAAAGCTGCTAGCTTCCCATGTCTGTAACTATAACTGGTCACTGACCACTCACTGTCTCTGTTTTCCCCTGAAAATGTATACAGCGGTCATTCAGTGCGGAGCCGTGTCTTCGGAAGACAAAGGTATATCATTATTGCAAAGTTTGCATTATTATCCCCTTTACCTGTCTAACTTACACACATGGTTTGGTTTTCATATGAGCCAGTTGTTCAAAACATGAGCAAAAACTTTACTAATTATAACAAAAAGACCTTGAGAGTAAAAAAGAGCAGAGACAACAGTCACAGGTAATCAGTGAAATCAGCCTCTAGTCAACCTTAGTTTTAGTCTAACATGTAAATGCTTAAATAGTGCTCAAACTATACACACCCTAGCATAATTCGTAAGTAGAATTAGGTGAAAAAATAAATGATGTGTTAATTTAAGTTTAATAGATGTCACGGGTCTGGAATTACCTAATGTTCTGCATTGTCATCTCTCTTAACATATGCCATAACGTTAAAGAAAAAAACAAATTATGGAACCTGCCAAACTTTTAATCTTAATACCATTTAGTCCCACCCTAATACAAAACAAGCGAGTGGATTCAAACTTTAGTGTGGACTAACGTAGGTATATAAAGGATTGGCTCCTGATATGCTTTTGAACAACTGGGCCCAAAATGATAAGCGTTGCTTTCCTTGTAACATTATGCCTTCTTGGTTATGGAATTAAGCGAAACTAATTCCCCTTTGGTTTGAAACTAATACACTTTGTGCCATTTAGTTTTGCTACATGTACTAATGTGGTGTTGGTTTGATTTGAAACTAATATGGTTTGAGGATTTTGGATTGAGAACTAATGTGGTTGGAGCATTGTGAATTTAGAACTGATGTGGTTTGAACATAGAAATCATATTGTTTTGAGAATTTTGGATTTAAAATTTCTAAGGTTCAGACTTCACATTTGTTTTCTTGCATTTTCCGCTATAGCATTTTGCTATCTGTTTATAAAATCTGGAATGTTGTGTGCAAGTCAATTTTAAGGTGAGGTCAGTGTGATGTGAAATGTTTGTATTGTGTGTTTGGGATGTAGGTCAGTTAAAACATGTATATATACTACTACTTTTCACCTTTCAGTTATATTCCGCACATTTAACATCAGGCTTTCCGGACAAGTATGATGTGTAAAACATGCAGCATTCACCACCACGACGACACAGCAAAGTAGGAGCTGACTACACAATTAAGTCAATGTACAACAACAACCAGAGGAAAACATTTTAGAAACAGCATTAAGTAAAACAGCACATAGATGTGGGAAGAAAACATTTTGTTTTCATCTTACATTTGAATTCATTCATTAGAATTGAAATATGCACACTATCCTTTCAAAAATGGAAATGTAAAATATATGCATGGGCCTATTTTATATTCATTTTGCATCAGATCTTAATCATCTTATTTATATTTACATTTAATGTAGCTCAGACAAGCTCACACACCATTCATGTTCATCCTGAATTCATCCTTACACTTTGTTGCTACATTTTGATCCTCCTGATTTATTGAAGGGATTTCCTTATGTTGGCTGTGTACCTGTGTATGTAGGCTACATGTGTATTGTATATACTTACTGAAATCAGAATGATCTCTTTAAATACATGTTTTTTGTTTGTGTTTTTTTTCTTGAAGTTTATATTTTCATTGTTTGATGGAGGAAGTGGTCTCATTTAAAGTCTACTTTTGAGCTACTCTGGGGTATTGGGATATTAACTGTATAATTCTCTGAGTTATGTACATGTCGAGTGACAATCTTGACAGGTGCTGCAGGCTGCGTGTTAACTTAGACTTAAGTCAAACTTTCATATTCCTTTAAAACTGTTATTTCTTATGTAACATGGTCAAAGTAGTAAAGTCTGAGTGTGTTACTGTACAACAGATTTCAGCTAAGAAACACATCCAATTTAAAGATTGAAGTTTGGACTCAAGTCTTTATATTGCTTCATGATCCCGGTCCCTGATATCTGAAATGAGTGATCGGTATTGTGAGTTTGGTCGGGGCAAGGTCCAACATGACAAAACAGGGTTCAGAGTTTAAAACCACAATTATATTATAATGCTGCTTCGTTTTGTCTGGATACATCAATGCATGCACTTAATATGGCCGAACAGATTCACTTAGAGGTTATGAAAATTATTTCTAGGGGAGCCGCAATAAGTTATCATGTGTGTGTCTGAATTATGTGTGATCTGTAATATCATTTTGGTGTAATCCTCGTTGACAAATTGACATCTGCATTTTCAGCAATATCAGCATGTCCAAGTTTTTTTTTTCATACTTTCATCTGATAGTTAGCGTGCGTGAATGATGAATTGTCTAACTATATAACCAGTAGCTAGAATGTTTACCATAGAAATAAACTATTATTTTATACCTACTCTATCTATACCATCTAAAGCTCTTTTTGCTTATCAGGAATACTTTTCTTGGTTTTGCGCAAGAATATTTTTACTGTGAACTGCATGAAAATGAGCTCATTTTGAAAAGAAATCATTTTATTAGAAATTCATTAAATGGAAAGAAAAAGATGTCAGAACATGTTGATCAATATGGGTAGCTTTCTAAAACCGATCTACTCTAACCATCAAGATGTGAGCATGTTCACATAATGAAAATATAAAAAAGACATCAGTCAGCATAATAACTCAGATCATGCAGTTTACAGTGTTCAATCTTTGCCAGTGTTATTGGGGTGGATAACATTTTTAAGACTGAAACTTTTACAAATATCAGGGGCCACTTTCACAAAAAATCAGGGTTTTTCGTAAAATAACATCTGGGTTATAGCACCCTAAGCCAACTTGTTTATTGAGAAAAGTTAAAAGAAAATTGATTGGTGAAAAGTTTTCTGAAAGTGGACCCTGTTACATTCGTTACTTACTTCATTATATAGTGGCCTAATTAATTATCAATATGCATTTGATCCTGACTCAATGACTTCTTTCAACTGATGTATAACAGACTACATTTATTTGCATATACAGGTCATAACAACTGAGGAAAAAAGTTTGTTAACCAAAGACTTACATGTGCTGGAGTACTGAAATTGCCTTTACTTTTCTGGCAATAAAATTACTTCATTAGAAATTTCAATTCTAATGTAGATTTAAAGGAATACAGAATCAATTCTGATTGGCTGGAGAGAGAGAGAGAGAGAGAGAGAGAGAGAGAGAGAGAGAGAGAGAGAGATAGGCTAAGGGCAGGGTGTACCTATATGTAGCTTAAGCTGAATTTTAGGTAGGGCAGACTTACTCAACCATGACCAAGGATGAAGGGTTTAATGCAGGAAATCCTGTGTACACTGTCTGCCAATCGGCTTCAATTGTATCTCTTTAAGATGCAGAAATTAAGAGCTATAAATTCAACCTACCCCAATCCCCCAAGGGTACAGTCAGTAATTGAATTTTGCATTGATGTTTTACCTTTGCCTCAATGTTTTGAACACATGTGCCTGTATGTACTTTACATGGAGTTGATTGAGGTCATTGCTTCAGTGTATTGATCTGTGTTCTATATATATATATATATATGATGTATATGAAGCATGTATTGTTTCACGTGTACTAGGGTAAGCATGTATTTTTATTGCATTTTGTGATCAATGGTAAAATTGGTAGACTATACTCTATGTACATGTATAAAGCTTTGAGTGTTGTTTGGTTAAATGTGAAAGTCTTCTCTCTTCATTTATTTATCTGTACATGTCCAAATATCTGACTACAAGTACGTGAATTATTGTAAGGGAAAGGATTTGTTTCTTACTGACATCCCATATATACAAATAATAAAATCCGAGGCGATGCATACTTCATAACAGCTGGGAAGGAATTGTAGGTGGATAAATTATATGTTAATGAACAGCTTTGTATGCCTATGTATGCATAAACTGTGAAGAGTTTCACTTTGTGAACATTCCACTGCTACACTGATAAATGCTGTTCTTTTATTATTATTTTTTTTTTTTGATTTCAGACTACATTCCTTTGGTGGTTGGGATAGCGTGTCTACAGGTAAGCTGAAACAATAATCGGCTGTTAAATACAAGTAGCCTAGCTACTGTATTTCACCTGGCATTTTTTATGGGACACACTTTGCTTGATTCTGATTGATTCATTCAAATTATAGGACACCTTAAGAGTTTATGTTGTGAAATTTGATTAATTTCTTAGCAGGAAAACTCAAAAATATCATTTTAAGACCTTTATGTGCTGCTGAAAGTGAATTATTACAGGCCAAACTTTAGGTGGAATACAGTACATTGAAAAATATTAATTAACTGTGTACATCAAACAAAAGCAAGTACATGTCACTTTACATAAAAATAATGGTAATTACCTGAAGCCATTAATATGACCAGCATTGTATAAATGAAAAATTCTGTTGTGTTGTTTATGGCAGTAAACAACACTTAGATTAAAAAACCAAATATCCAGTAAATATTTTCAAAATGGTATTTCCCTTCAAAAAGGGAAATTGCTTAACTTAGTTGACTTATTATCATGTTGGTGTTTTGCCACACCATGACAATGTACAAGTTCACTGTATCTCCGGTTGCTTGTCTTTAGGTAGGCTGAACATCTGACGAGATCTTACGAAATGTTCAGTCATCAGATACTAGTGACTTTAAAAGTTTAAGTTGCCTTTTCCATGAATGGCATATGACCTCAAGAAAAACTTGTAAGAAGATTTGGTGTTTTATTTGTGTACAGCGAGCAGCGTGTTACCATCAGATAAGTTTTACAAGGTTCGAGGCACACTCCATTGGGCGTCTGGACTGAGCCACTTGAAAGGGGATGTATACTGTAAGATCCGAGTTGACAAGTAAGTGCTTGCTTCTGTCCTGCACATCACAAATGACTGTGATATAAACCAGATACAGAAGTTTCACCCACGTCTGATTCGTCTGAGTCTTAAAGTATCAAAACAACAGCATGTCTCCATAGACAACATGATGTTCAGGCGTTATAACCCTCAGCATTGATGCAAAATTGAAAAATTTTGTGCAAAAAATTTTAAGTGCATCCTTTTGTGACACCTGAAACTTTACATGGACTTGGGCATAGTTTTATGTTGAAAACTTCGAAAAACATAAAAATTTAGAACAAGTTTAATGTGGGGCTGTCGTAAAAGTGTGCGTTGTAGAGTAGCCAAAAATCGCCATGTGCTTCTGTTTGTCTGATGCATGACACGTTTTGCACTAGTGTAACAATGCGCATACGAAACTGCTATCTGTGTGGATGGCATAAATCCACTATCATTTATTCATTCATTTCTTGTATTCTTTTAAGTAATCTGTTTTTGAATTGTAGATTTTGACATTTTCTTGTTTGATACTAAGGAACTGGACTGTGTATTGCTTGGTGCAGTGTCAGTATATTGTGACATTGTGGGGTTTCATTTGTAAGCATTGCAGTCCAGTGAGGCAGCACTGTAAATGTGTCCCTACAAGGAAACTGACTACACAAGAACTGACTCAAAGCTAACTCAGATGGTTAAAGCTTTTAACTTTTGGACCCTTAGTCCACATTGATGTGTTTACATTTGAAAAGTTTGTTGATCCAACAGCAACTTTAACCAGGAAGCTGTCAGGTATATAGCAATGAGCGGAAATTTGATCAGAACCTCTTGAGGGCGGTGTTGAACACCAATCATATAAAAAATACATCTGTAAGTTTTTTTTTGTTTTTTATTTTTTTTTTTTTTTTTTGGCCTACGTGTATATGATGATGTTTATTTTTAGTCGACGAGCACACCATCGTACCAAGAGACTAGCCCCAGGAAAAGTGGTTGCCAAAACGCCAGTCCTGAAAGCCAGTGGTGACAGAGCCGTGTTTGAATTCCCATTTGAGGTAAACAAACAGAAAAATGGCCCTAAAGGTTGTTGGTTCTAACCCAACAGCAACTTCCAGATATTGTTTAAATAATATATGTAGGCCCTATGTATTTAATGTGACACAATGTAAAAAGTAAGCCTAATGAAATTATAAGGCAACTGCCTTATAAAGGTGGATTGCGTGTTAACATTAAGACGTTGAATATTTCCATATTTAATAGCCAATTAAATTACAAGTCCCTGAAGTATGGTACTCAAAGATAATACAATTTTTCAAATGATGACTTGATTTACAGTGTTGTTATTATTCGTAGGCCTATCCATGACATCGTTACCATATAAATGTCCTTTTACATATACCTCATTTCAGGTGGACCATGGGAAGGGTGTGGCTGCTGAGGGGTTAATTATCTTTGATCTGAAGGAAGCCAGTAATCGTCACTTGGCAACCATGGGATTCTCATTAAAGTATCTCCTTGGAGGTAAGTTTTTGCATGAGGTACCGTAGTTGCTCAGGCGGTCATTACAAAAGTCAATGTTGGTCATAACCCGACCCTATCTGAAAATGTACAATAGGTCAGAAGGATAGGCTGATGAAAAGGAGAGGAATGTAAAAACATTAACTTGAGAGAAAATATGTTAAAAAAACTATCAAAACCCCAATAAAAACTTTTGGATAGATGGTCAGTCAGGTCACGCCCATCAAACATATTTTGCTTTGATATATATAGTCATATGTTGGCTGAGGGGGTTAACATGCCAGCACGGCACAGTGACTGAGGAGCCTCCCACCAATGCGGTCACTATGAGTTCCAAGTCCAGATTATGCTGTGTGGGAAGGTCTGTCAGCAACCTACAGATGGCTGTGGGTTTTCCCTGGGCTCTGCCTGGTTTTAATGCTGACCGCCATCGTATAAGTGAAATATTCTTGAGTAAGGTGTAAAACACCAATCAGATAAATCAAATAAATATTATTACATGTAGTTACTCAGTGATAGGGACCGGCCAGGATAGCACAGTTGGTAGAGCGTCCGCTTCGGGACCGGTAGATCCAGGATCAATCCTTGGTCGAGTCACACCTAAGACTTTAAAAGAGGAAGTTGTAACTTCCTCGCTTGGCGTTCAGCATGAAGGGAATAGTGCAACGACTGGTTGACCCGTATCAGTATAATGGCTCGGGTGGGGCGGCTTACTTGCCTTCGGTAAGTCGTCTCAGTGATGCAGCACTAAATAAAAGAGCGGTGGAAATCCGTCCTGCAACAAGGAGGCACATTACACGTGCATGCACCCTAATGATTCCTTCGTCGTCATATGACTGAAAAATTGTTGAGTACGACGTTAAACCCCAAGCACTCACTCACTCAGTGATAGGATATGCAGAAATATGGTGTCAGTAATCCTCATACTGGCCGAGATGGGATTTTTGTCTTATGAGGATAAATAGTCATATGTGACCTACAACTATCAAAGCAAGCTTAAAATTTTTTTTTCCCCTGATGCTTATATCTCAAGAACTTGACAAAGCCATGAAGTAACTTTTGATCCAGCATTTAACACAAGATAACTCTTATTTTGTGACTTAGAAACAGACTATGACAAGGACTTACAGCGCCACCTGTCTCTGGAGAAGGGGATGGAAGTGGAGTTAACTCTGTCACATAGTGAAATGGACCCAGCCCTCTTGAAGAAGAAATCTGGAATGTTCAAATCATTATCATTTCGTAAAGACAAATAAAATGGAAAACTCTGCTAATTTTAAAATCTTTTTGTGGAATAAAGAAAATTAGTTGTGGGAGAAATAAACAGTTGTATAGTTTTACTGAACCAAACTTAGCTCCCTTGCAGAAACAGATCATGATGGTCATTTGAACCCATAATTATTAATAAAATGTTAAATGTTTAATATTAGTCTCCTTGGTGTCGGAAATGAGAGACTTGTGATCTGATAGATCAGAAAAGACCAAGCGCAAAATGTCCAAATTTGAACATTCTTTGTATTGTAGGTATTGAAATGGGGCAATGAGTTTTTTACAACACATGGCTGTTTGATTTTTATGTTGTACCTAAAGAACACAAGACCAGTTTGGTTCTTTCAATGAAGCATTTGCAGTACTTCATAATCATTGGAAGTATTGGGTTCTTTTGAGGAAAAAGAGTCAAACTTTCAGGTAAACAATATTGAACCTTCCAGTCGTTTTTCTTGATTGTATTCAATGGAAGAAGTAAAATAATATTATCTTCTGTCACACTTGTGTAAAGTGTGCCTCTTACCCCACTTCTAATCCCAGAATGCATTGCAAATAATCTCATTCTGAACAGGATTTGATGTTGATGTAGGTGATAGACTTGAGAGAATTTTAAAATTGGTAAAATATACACAAAGGCCATCAGAATGTAAAATGCTTAACAGGTAGTCTGCATATTTATCTGGTCAAGGGAGTAAATCCTGGTTAAGACAATTTTTATAACATAATTAAAGTTGCATATAGAAAAGTATTTATCTGTTTTTGCAATTGTAGCTAATTTCTGAGAATCAATAAGTATATGCTTTTTATTCAAAATGACACTGCTTTAAGATTGTAGATGATCTATTTACATAATATATGTGTATGTATATTCATAGAGAGGAAATCAATTTTACATGGCTGTTTTAAACTACTGTATTATTATTTTTTTATTTTTTATGTTATCCGATACTGTTAGGTGACAGTCCCTTCATCTCTAGCATTAGAAATCTGGTTAAAACCAGTTATTTATATATATCATATCAGACAACATTATCATCTTACTCATTATTGATAGTTATTGACGCTGCAAAATGATGGAGAGTGTAAATCTCCACTATAATGACTCTGTTAACTTAGATGGCTTAACATAGATTTTAGACATTCTTGAGGACACTTAAGTTGTTTAGAGTAATTTGTTAAATAAAAATATAATAAAAAGATGTTTTCATAAATCTCTCAAAACTTTTGCGGAAAAGGTAATATGAAGATGTTTGTATATCAGATTTGGAAAATATTCAAACACATCATTCAAGGCATATACTTTATCTCCAGATGAATATTCTGCCAACAAAATCATTATAAACATATACATATCCTAAAAATATATGAATGGGATGGTCAAATGTGTATATAAATAATGGGATTGAATTTGTGCACATGTTGAAAACATTTTCTGTATATGTTTATGAATTGTGCCTGTGATACAGTTTTGGAGAAACTGTCTTCAGCTGGTTTAAATATTATTATAGATTTTATAAAATCTATTTTCTATCTCTTTTTTTTTTTGGAATCATGCCATGCAGAGGTCTTATGCAAGTGAATCTTGTTTCAGTGTAATAATTTCAATGTATATTTTATTGTTGCTTGTCCTCAGTCTGTTTGATATTACGCTACAAATAAATGGTTACAAGTTAACCCTCTACTCATTGTAATTTGTGGATCTACTTTCATTTTCACTACCAGTGTTGCATATCAACCAACTTATCACTGTGTACTAACTTTCTCTCCCTGCCAAATATCACTATAAAGTGAGTTTGGTGTCTACATGTCAACCAACTCATCACTGTGTTTACTTTCTCTCCTTGCCTGATATCAATGTCGATGAGTTTGGTGTCTACATGTCAACCAACTCATCACTGTATTTACTTTCTCTCCTTGCTTGATATCAATGTTGATGAGTGTGGTGTCTACATGTCAACCAACTCATCACTGTATTTACTTTCTCTCCTTGCCTGATATCAATGTGGATGAGTTTGGTGTCTACATGTCAACCAACTCATCACTGTATTTACTTTCTCTCCTTGCCTGATATCAATGTGGATGAGTTTGGTGTCTACATGTCAACCAACCCATCACTGTATTTACTTTCACTGTCTGTTTGATATTAGGTGCAGAATATGTTGTCCACAAAACAACCAACTCTGTATACTGTAAATAGATATTTACTTTGACGCTATACCTTATATTACTGTGCAGTGCTGAATGTATAAACACCTGTGGTAAAAGGGTGTAGACTATACCATTAATACCTTTACCTCTATCCCTATGCTGAATAAAAACGTTCTGTCTTCAAGGCTCAATGACAAATGTGTCTGACTTGATATGTGTTGTTAAGATTAGTCTTGACATGTTACCTATATTTTTGTTCAAAACTCATTTGACATTTATCTCCCAATACCAGGGGCATATTGTGACGTACTTGTATAATGCCGAACCTCCTATAGCTCAAGCTGAGACAGCTGCTAATGTTCGGATGGGCGTCAGCTACTACAGCACGAGCTATACCACGTACATCATTTGCGTTGGAATCATGGATGTTCCACCCACGTGATGACGTGCGAAAGCTGTTGTCTGTAGAAAAATCACAATCCGGAAGATACAGATGTACAATAATCTATTTCCTCTTTATGTCACTGAACATTTGCCAACTCGTTGAAATAAAGCCGCAACTGGTTCAGATTTACAAAGCCTTATACGTTTTATTCTTTTTCATTCAAGAATTCTCGCCGGGATACACCCGCAATATTGCTGAAGTTGCGTTAGTCCATAAACATGCATTCATTCATTCGTTCATTCAGACATTATGTGACTGGAAGACGGTTATGTCCTCCGTTTACCAATTTTACCATCTATAATAGGGAAGAACTTGCATGTTGCCCTTACATTAGTCCACATAACTGTACTGGTAGCGTAAGCAAAGGTAGAGCTATGTAAAGCTACCATTGCGTAACGTATTGTTAAATGATAAATAATGAAACCCGAGTGTCCGAGATAAATGTACCATCGGTTATTATTGGCAAGTTACTGACGAGCAGATGCGAATATGGTATTGGTAAGGCAAGTACGCAAACGGCCACACGATCGTCGTCGACAGGTTTTTAATCTCCAGGAACAGGTATAATGGACAGCGTGATCAAATGTTACACACTCAAATGCCAACTGCGGGCAAACTTGTCGTGATAACATTCCTTACATCATTGTTACCAGTCGTGTAGCATTAGGTGCAGTCCGCCCCTGGTATGTTTTTTTCTTTTTCTTTTGTGAAATCAACTCGTGCAGTGAGCAAGGGCACCATTTGAAAGTCAAAAGTTTTGTAGCGGATATTTCAATTTGCACCATTTGTTCGATTTCCATGTAAACGTACGAAAGTTTTTCAGTAAGGACGGTGATTTGCCCCAGCCTCTCTAATCTCTTCTACCATCAAACTGACGAGCATCGTTTAGAAGAAAAATTCTTGAGTATGGCGTTAAACAAGTCATATACGGTAAATAATTCTCATGGTAAAAAAAACACTGATTTCCTCCAGACGATGTCCACGGGTTTTGTGTGTTTTGTCTCCAGACATAAACCTTAATATTCTTGTGTGCAGCATAAACAAAACCAGTAATGAATTTCCGTGTCACATTATGCACTCGGTGTTCTTTTTTAGTGAACTCGGCGCTGAACAGTTACCGCAAGAATACCTTTTGGAGACGTCTCCGCAACGTCTATAGTAAACATCGCACAGGTCTGTCATAAGGTCTAAAGAAGGCTATAACAAAGTCTATTCATATGTATTATACAATAGCCTTTATATTAGGCAAGTCGAAGAAAGCGTGACGTCTTGCTTAGTTATAGCCCGGACAAAGCCGTAACAACACCGATATACATGGAAACCAATTACGGTTATCACTGAAAAAAGAGATTGTTACATACCTAGAAGAATTACTGATAATATCCTAATGCTAGACTACAAAATATATTTTTGTAGGACTGGTTCCTTTTTGTTCTTTCCATGTTCTCTTTTGTTATGCTTATCCAAAGGCTTGTGGGATCAATGTGGCTATGTGGTTATAGCTGAAAACAAGCATAGCCTTTTGTCTGTGCCTACGCGATTTCCAGAGCTGAGTTTCACGACGTTCGGATATACTAGTATCACTTATAGAGAAAGGCACCGTTTACGGTGAGACATACGAGGGTTTTAATTTCTTGCTTGCGATGTGCTGTCTTAAAATGTTCACAATGACGTAAGAGTTCTAAAACACACGTTTTGATTTGTTTAGGTCTGTAGTCGTTCCTTAAACCAGCCCTTTGGTCAATACGTTTTCGAAAGTTTAATAATCATATTTAATCCGTCAAAAGAGATGTTTGTAAATATGCCTTTATTGTATTTGTAAAGTGGCGTATAAGCCCATCTTGTAGACACACTGAAAATGATGCATTTTACAACAGCATTTACTTGACGACATTCTGCCAAATCCATGTTTCTAAGGAGCGTGCTTTCTTTTCCAGTATATGCTGGCGCATATACTGGTTTGAAATGGGAAGATATAAAGCGTCCATTCTTCACTGGTAACATGTTAAGACGTTGATGTGACGTTGTCCTCTCCGGGCTTTGCTCGGATCTTGTGAATATAACATTGATGAGTGTCTACTTAAACACTATAAACATCACAGAATGAAACTCTGAACTCTCTTAATTCTTTCTACAGAAGAATACGTGTTTCTGTCAAAAATGAGTGCTTAGAATATTTGGTTTACGGTACGTACATATTTTTTACAATAAAGCGTGACAAATAATTGGATAAGAGTAAATATATCATGTATCACTATATTACTGAACACATAGACAAAACAGACAACCCTTACGTTTCCAAACATGCAACCTGTACTCCTAACAACTTTTATATTTTCGAAAAGACAACCCTTAATTGCTAGCATACAACCTTTACTTTGTAACAACGAAAAACTTTATTTTCGAAAAGACAACCCTTATTTCCTAGTAAACATTTACTTTATAACAACAAAAAAATCTTTATTTTCGAACAGACAACCCTTACTATTTCCTACTATTCAGCCTTTACTTTGTAACAACAAAAAGCTTTATTTTCTAACAGACAATTTTATTTTCCATCAGACGTGAAGTACACACAACATCATGTTGATAAGGCCCCAAATAGTCAACCTTCAATCTTCAATTAATTACAAACTCATATGCCATGGATTTGGAAAAGGACAAAGTTCAAGACTAGAGGTGATACATGATAATATTACTTATTTTATATTTATCGGCATTACATTACGATATCTGATAAATGAATAACATACACAGGGTTACCAGGACATGTTTCCCAAGCGTTCCAAGTTCATTTGCATAGCAGAATTGTAATGGCTTTTTCGTTGTTGGCTTAATTCACTTAAGTCATCTTTTTGAGAAAAGTTGTAAAAGTGTCCAGCAAGAATGCTTTTGAGTCTTGCATGCACCATGCACCACAAGTCGTCGGAATCCAGTAATGATATGAATGTTACCACAACACATTCAATTAATAAAGAACGCGGAAAGAGGAAATCCGCCCATAGCGTGCTTTCAAATCTGGCTATCCACTAGATAATCAATCAGAGGGTACTTTTTTTTTGTTGGTGGTGGTGTTTGTTGTTCTAGGAAGACAGGGATCTCTTATCACGTATTCCTGTTATGTTCCTCTGAGCTTCTCGACTAGACCGTTCTTTGGCGGTTTCTTTAGAATCCAGATTGTAGCCATCTTGGCTTTTTTCTCCAGCGGTATTGTCAGCAGAAGGTTCAGCGTTTGCAGCCGCCATGACTTTCAGTTCATTTTCCAATTTCTGTTCAGCCATAACGTTTTGTCTCTGTTCGATGGCGATACTAAGTCTCTCTAAGTTCAAATGGATGGAATTGACTTCGGCGATTCGCTTTACGATCTTTGGCGTCAAGGTCACGCTCTTGCGACGCTGCTTTGGTTTCACCCTTTTCTCTTTTCTGGACGACTGAAGGGTCAAAGTATCAGTGGACAGGGACAAATTGGAGAGATCAGACGAAGTGCTACACAAGGACGACGACAGGGATTTGGTGGAAGACTCGATGCCTTCTACTTCGGTCGTGGATACACTTCCCTGACTAGAAGTTGAAGATTTCGCGGAAAAACTCGGGGTCTTTGTTCGAATACACACAAGGTCTCTGTAAACTTCTCTTCTGTCGAACCAGATTTGGTTTAAAGCTTTCCTTCTCTTGCAGTCGATTTGTCGGGTAGCCTGGCAGAGTAAACGTTGCTGTAGTCCGTTCTGAATAATGGCTTTGGAGTAAGGGTCCGCCATATCGCCGTAAATCTATCCACACTTTGTGTATGGAGGTCGTGTGTTAGCATACTGGTGAAACCAGCATCTTCCACACTCAGTGCAGAGCACTGTGTTTGCCTTCTGACCGGAAATCAGTTAAATGTGGTGGGTAGTGGGGATTGTAGTCAAGCTACCTTAAAACCGGCCTGATGTCAACTCTGGCGTCACACAACTTAACATGTGCCTATTAATCGGAGTATGCGTTTCTTGGCCCCCAAAGCCCTTGTTTAATACCTAATGCAATAAGTTAGTACCCAATGCTATAAGTAGCTTATACACTTCAATAAATTCTCCTCTATAACCACCTACAAAATCACCCACGTGGCAACTGACCTGCCGGTCATGATCTTTAAGGCCTGTATGTAAGTGGTTATATGTAAGTGTTTGTCCACCAGCCATATAGTTAGTTCGTATACCGTTTTAACAGGTCAAGCGTGCATGGTCATTTATCATTGGCAATGTTCCTAGACCAGGAATCACCGTGACATAACCCCTTACACAATGCCATCCACCTGACGCTTTGATGTAAGCAGCGGAAACAGCTTTATAAGCTTTCTTTTATGGGGCTTGGACCTCTAACATCCAGGGCTAACCAACACTTCATGTTGTCATGAGGCACAAAATCAATCTCAGGGGCGATCACGGTCACCCGCTAATATTATTAATTTTAGATATCAGTACATATGTGAGAGTTCAAAGGTGTATCAAAAATCAGGCTTAAATCTTAATACAATTTACGTTTCTTCTTTAAAAAATACCAACCGAAACTTTAAGATAAGACTAAATGTAATGCTGGGATTAAATGTTCATACAATTATGCAATGAATTCTCACTACACAAATGATACCCACCGTGACATGCGCTGGGGTATAGGCTGTAAGATTTGCACATCTGCCATTGTGGATGTGCAAATCTGTACACAGTCGTTTTTAGAGAGCAATCGCCTGTCTTCAAAATAATATCTTAAGTACTCAACATATACAACGGATACATAATGCAATGTCTTCTTGTGGCAGAACGAGTCCATGAGATCAAGTTTGATCCATTAGACCACCGAAGCGCTTATAACATCAATAGTTAAGTCATGAAATAACATACTGACGAACATATTATTTTGCACATTGTCCGTAAATCTTAAAAGAGGAATAAAACAAAACGGTTGTAAAGATTTCTTAAATGATTCTGTAAATATCAATCCATGAATTATTGCTATACACGTCATTAAAAGGGTCTGAGCGGCATTATAGTATCGTCAATCGAGACCATGGGAGATTAATCTATCGCCACGTCTCAGACGCCTGTTCAGCTACTTAACTTGAATAGATTTCCGTACGAATTGATTTATTTAAAAATTCAAATCACAAATTTTTTAACGAGATGCAAAACATATGGTAGGCGTAAAAATTTTCTTCAAGCAGAAGAGCGTCGATATGATATCCAAGTGATTCTATCTATATGCTGACTCTTTTGTGTCCTGGCTCACCAGTCAGGTCTCTGCCTTCCTTACTATACGACCAATTATCAATAACGAAAATGCTATGAGGTTGCCTCATTTATCGAAAATTGCCAAATGTCCTTCAGTTATTTACTGATAAAGCCGGAAGTGTATATGTAGACTTTACTTCTGTGTTGCAGGAGTAAAAGGGGAAACTGGTTGTTTGGTGTATAACGGTTTCGATACGAACGGGTTGTTCAGTGGTATATACATCCATTTGGTTTCTCCGTCGATATAAAGCTATAGTTGTATAAGAGAAACTTTTTGATTATTGAGTAAAACATCAACTAATCTTATTCTTATCCCCCACCCTCGGTCTTAAATCAAGAGGTGTGTCCATTTCCCATAACCTGGTCGCAGTCATACAAGTGAAAAATTCTTGAGCAGAGCATTAAACACCAATCAAGCAATTAATCGAGGTTTCACCTCAACTCTTCACCCTTCGAAGAAAAAACTTAATGTGGTCCGCCTGGCAACGTTTATTTGGAGGAAATGCCAAGAAAGGCGTAGAAGGGAATAGCGCATGTTTTAATTTACGTAGCGTACAGGAGTGAACTTTATTAAATGGCATATACTGCTAAGCGTGCAAGGAATACACACCCGTCCATGTATTCTGTGGATCATTTCGACCAACGATATATCCGATAAACCAATATAAAAGGCATTACTATTGACTCCGATCAGTCACTTGGAACTGATGCTATACACACAGTTAAGTTTCGTTAGCTTTCCTGTCTATAGTATTGATATTAAGGTGTCAAAATGGCTTTCCTCGGTGGGGGACAACAGAGTATTGTCTGTGTTTGTCCATGTGTTCCCTTTTGGGGCGTGTCGAATGTCCACTGTCACCAAGAAAGCTCAAGTCTTTTCTGGCGAATCACAAAGGCACGTTGCCCTTGTTGATCCGAACAAAAAAACAAAACTTCGGTGCTATCCATACCACCAGTTCTATACCAGACGCAGTTAGTTAATTGTCAAACTGTGATTGTTGGGCGTTCTCTGTAGTCATGTGGTCCACGGGGACGGGGCCAGTTTAAACCTGGTTTCGTTGAAGTTAAAGCAACACAGACAACTCAAGGACCACCACAAAACTAACTTGATTTTCGAGGTATAAGGCACTTTATGCATGGGTACGATAAGCAGACGATGAAAATAGATACGGAGACAAATAATGTGATGCAGCTTAAGGCCTCTTTCTGGCTGGAACATTGATACTGTTTTTGTATACGAAGTAACCACGAACTGGAATAACATCAGGTCTGTGCAGAGACATTTACAGGCGTCTGCATTGAAAACAGCAAAATGTGGCTTGATGACATGACATTAAGAACATCGTGTCAAAGAGGGAACCGAAAGTGAAGAAGACAGGAATACACGGTTCAGATTATCAAGACGCGACAACAAAGCAATACCCTCGACAAACGTAAAGGTATTGGCGAGATTATCTACAAGGGTAAACGTACTGGTGAAATTTGCCCAGGAAGGAAAACGTATTGGTGGGATTGGATAGGAAATGTGTAGGAAAGATTCTCCAAAAAGTAAACGTATTTCCTTGCAAGGTGAACATTGAAGAAGACTGAAACCCCAGGAAGATTTCAATGTTAAGCTTAATGTAGTGTTACCACAGGAAAGCTGGGATACGCTGCTTTTAGAGAACATGACCTTGTAAGATGTTTGCGAGATTGAAGCAAATGAATCGCAACATAGGGGACTTTTTGACACCATCGTAACGCAATTATAATCCGTATAGGAATGCCTGCTTCCAGGAAACTGGCAAGAGGGTCCATCAAGGTGAAAAGGTTTGGGTCAGACAGACCCGACCACACTCAGAAGACTCCGCTAGCCCGTGTTCCCGAAGAGAATGCCGCAGAACAGGAAGCTCAAGAAATAATAGAAGTAGACAGCAACACACAAACGCAACCGGACAAACAGACAGGAGCAAAGAAAGATTTTTTGTATTTGGATGACTCTGGGTTTGCGGAAATGAAAAAGCACTTGCTTCAGTTTGAGATACGATATATGCGCAGAACAGTTCGTTACACGGAGAACAGAGCGCCATCGCAGACGGAAGTCGTCATTCGACAGAAACAACCGACTAAAGACGAAGATGTGCCGGCACCGAAGAAAATCAGTTGTGATTCGACCGGTGACTCTCCAGAATATATGTTTACACCGGAGATCAGGATATTCCCGACGGACGATTCGGGTGATGAACAGCTAGTGGCACCAAGCCTGGTGGTACCCAATCTTAACATTCAACTGAATGGGATTACTTACCTGTCACACAATTATAAATCGTAACTGTACATGTCTCTATAACGAGACAACCAATCTAGGTGAACAATGTAACCTGTTGAATGCTATATGAATTCCATACATGTTGTCATGAAGGTCACGCCATGGTTTCCATGGCGTCAGTACGATACTCAAAAGTTGCTCCATCGATCAGTGGTTATAAAGGAAAACTGAACAACAAATGCATCAGGTAGCATTCAACAACAGCTGAAATAGGAAACAACAGCAGCACAGAAAATATATTTCTTTCGTTGTTCAAGAAAGTACAGCGCAATGATTGCTCCAGATTGCACTACAGAGGGTTGGCCTGCGGTTATTATAGCTTGGTATTCATTTGTTTCCAGCTGAGCTATCCAATGGTTACTGGTTATACTGGTTATTGGGTTTATCTGGTTCAGTTTTAAAGAAGTCGCTCGCTTTCTATTTGGCTGTCCTCTGAAGTGAGGAGTATTTGTGTAGGCTTTGACTTTTGCTGGACGTTATGTTCTGCCATCCCATTACGGATGTTGTCTCAGGGAAAGACTTACAGATATCTCATATCAGGGTCAATTTTGGGTCCGGGAACACCTAAGACCTTAACAGAGGAAGACGTAACTTCCTCGCTAAGCGTTCAACATGAAGGGGATAGTTGACCCGTATCAGTATAATGGCTCGGGCGGGGTGGCTTGCTTGCCATCGGTAAGCAGCACTAGATAAAAGATCGGTGGCAATCCATCCTGCAACAAAGAGGCACATTACATGCACTCTTAAGTGCATGTCATATGAAAGTACGACGTTAAACCCCAAGCACTCATTCACTCATAGAACTTCAAGGTTTGGGATTGTTGCCTATAGACTTGACATAACGAAGATAACGTCTGGCAAGGGCAATTTATCCGAAAACCAGACGATCCTTCATTATAAGCTCAATGCAGAAAATACTTGGCTGGGCTTAATAAGAGATTATGTACGAGTCAAATCTATGAAATTTGTTGGGGTTTATTAATCATGTGAGTTTTGCCGCAATTCTGACAGTCTGTATGGCAAGCACAGAGGAATCGACTTCTGTAAACGAGAGCTCAATAAAATGAAATGGTTAAAACAAAAATTACTGATTACTGATTATCTATCGATCGATGTCCTGAGCCTGTCAATGTACAGTTCACTGAAACATCGAGGAGATTCCGAGAAAGATTTCTAATGAAATAACAACTTTGTATGCTGAAAGGTAACACAATAAGGAGCGACACACTGATCGATTGGAACAAATGACTTTTAGCGATGTTTTTTTCAGGGTATATATAAGCTGTTGGAAATTACGTCGATGATGTCGTGATAGCTGAGATGGAAATACTATGCATTAAAATCATAACAATAAAGCTTTTAGCTCCAACTGAATCCCGTTCTGACGTGAGTGTGCATTAGAGCGATTATAATCTCGTTTTGATGATAGATATAACCCATGTGTGCTGAGCAACAGAGCAACAGTTAACTCCATATTACAAAAACTAACAACCAGTCAGATACCAGTTTTAAAGGAGTACATGTTTATATGCGACACTTTTGAATATCATACATAGGCCTATATCGAGTGATAGGAGAAAGATTTACCTTTCATGATGATATGTTATATGTATGTTATATGATATATGTTAAAAGAGAAGAAAACATCAAAATGATGCCAAAATCAGACGAAAGAGCGCCAAAACTTATTTGCAAATATGCTCTTTACTATTTCTTTGTTTTGCTTTTTTTTCCAGGAGAAAGGGCGATTTGAAATTATTTTTGTACGGTGGGTATTTTGGACCACATTTTGGTATTTATCGTCGCTGCATAATAATGTTCCAAATAAGGATGTGATGCATGTCTAAGAAATTTGTTTAAAAATAAATTTGTGGTTTATATTCAAACACATGTAATTAATCTGAATTATGATAATATTTCTGAATATATTAAAAATATAAATATATAAATATGATCAAAATCCCAGTTGAACACATTTGTTAGCTGAAAAGACCAAATTCTAGTCCAAATATATTCATTAAACAAGTGTTACATCCTCATTAATAACATTATTACACAAAGACTATGTATACCAAAAGGTGGTCCCAAATACACACCATTCAAAAAATATTTTGAAGTGTTTTTTTCTCCTCTAAAATAAATCTGAACAATTACTGAAGTCCACATTTACGACTAAATTTTCGCACTCTTCCATCAAAACTTTATGTAAATTTTATGTTTTCTCCTCTTTTAAGGAGCTGTAAAAGGGATAGGTTTGTTATATCGACCTCCGATATGCTTTGGACCAATGAAAAAGCGACTTGCTTCTTGTCTGCTATGTTTTGTTAAAGGCGGCTGGGAAGTTGAACCTACCGAACCTGACAAGATGAGTAAGTAGGAATGTCAGATAAATCTTGAGTTTATTATTTTCTGACTAGGCAAAAATTTGTAAAAAAAAATCTTACCCCGAGTGATCTATCCCGCTGTGTGAGATCAATACTGAGTTGTAGAATGGCTACAAAATAGTTGTATCGCCCTCTTGTTATGTATACACTGACCTTGTCAGACGCCGCGTCAGCAAATGGTGAAATGGATACATTGTCTTCCATACAGACAGGATTTAGTTTAATCTTCTTGTCTGTTGAATCCATTTATTAGACATATCTAATGTTTGTAATTCTGTTATACATGTTCAAATGGTTTAGGTATTTCGATGAAAGCTTTGCTGCGTGAAATCTTTCTTAATGTACTTAAAACCTGACATACTGAGTCAAATATATGTATATGTACTTGAACCTGACAGCATCCAGGGACTATTGGTCACCCAAACCTGATAAAAACCTCGATCAATATGGATTAAAGATTATAAGGCAAAGATATGTGACAGCGTCGCTGGTCACTGGAGAACAAATAAATGGTTTAACCGACAAGGGAATTATCTGAGAAACCGAGAATTAAATTCGTGCTGACTGACAAGACAGATTGGTCAAGGGTGCCAATATAGCTGGTAAAATGTGGAGAAGAATGTGTGTTGTGTTGGAGATTTTACTCTTACATGCATCGCAATATGGTGAGTTTTCTTAGCCTTTAAATTTTAAGATCAGAAATTTGTATTATTACATATGTAAAAACATGTCACCATTCTATAATGTGCTATACACATTTGGAATAGGCCATGTGTCGACATGATCAACATGCTCACCGGACAGGTTCACCAGCCAGTCAGCGAAAAGAAGTGCGCAGTGCTTTACAATACCGCTGTACAAGAAATATATTATATAAAAACACAGCTGACCGCCAAGAATTTGACTGAAAATTTTTGAGTTAGGTCAAAATAAGAGTCTAAGTTCTGGTCGGCTCTGCGTGTCATTATATACCCAGATGGCGCAAGGTGTCATGTCTAATGTCTGTGGAATGGAAAATGAGTGAGTCAGAACAATTTTAGACATCTCCACATGAAGACATACGTACAACAAAGAGACAACCTTGACATAAGACAGAATGCTAAAAGCAGTATTTAATCTCTAGGCTCAATCCCACTTTAAATGGTGAAATGCAACGCTTTCAGTTTCGCAAAAAATATTTTCAACAGGCGCCCCCTATTATTATATAAGACATGAAGGTGTACTTTGTGAAGATAGTTCAGTGAGCAATTTTAATACAAATGTAAAATACGGTTATCTAATGTAACGTTGTATGGGATTATCGTTATCTCTCTTTGATGGTCAGATGAATGAACTAGTGCTGCCTTGACCTCATGACGTTCCAAAATACAAGCGGAACAAACCGTTGCTTTTACAACAAATTACAGGCTAAGATTAGTGAGGTCATTTATTGCGGAACATAAGATACAAATTTTATACACGTATACAAAGTAATAGAACAAAGTAACACAATCATATCACTTTTTCAAACTTTCCTTACTGCATGCACTTGATGTACGTCTTTCAGGAAATGCCTACAACGCATATTACGAAAGTAAACCGGAACTGGGATATTTTGCTGTACATCTACCCGTGGTTACAAAACCCAGCGGAATACAGTGCGCAAGCGCGTGTTCTTTAATTCACGGGTGTTCTGTGATCAGTTACTCAAGGAACCAAAAGCTGTGCAAATTATCGAGAGGAATAGGAGAATATGTTGCAGACTCTGCCTGGACAACACTGGTATTACGTGCACAGGAACATGGACTCAATGGCCAGGTCAACACATCTGTCATGACGTCATATGCCACAGGTACAACAAAAGCAACGCCAGAAGTCGTGACGTCACAACCGCCTGACCTTGTGACTGAGTCTTCATATACAACTTTTTCTGATTTCATTAGCACTGCTGTAGGTTCAAATCCCAGTGGAAGCGCCGTAATTAATGGAGTGGAAAGTCCTAATCCTGAAACTGTCAAGGCGTCATATAGCACTGACATCACGGTGACGTCATCTGCCACAGGTACAACCAAACTGACGCCAGATCATAGGGATATTTCCATGACAACTGCGGATGCAGTGACGTCACAAGCTGGTGACATGGCAACGACAACTTCAGACACAACTGCTTCTGTTTTCACCAACTCTTTCACGGAACCCCCACCCACTACTGTGGGTAATGGGACTGAATGTCCTAACCCTAGTGTTTTCATGGCAACACCATCAGGCTCGTGTTTTCATGTCTCAGACGCATATCGTGAGATGACCAAGGCTACGTCATCATGCAATAGGCATGGTGGTCACTTAGCAACCATATCAAACGAAGTTGAAAATCACGAGGTTATAGCAATGCTTCACGCAACGGGTGAGTATACACGTAATTCTGTCGTTCATTTTCAATTATAAAAGACCACAGCACAGAGATTAAAACCAGAGCAGCGACAAACAGTGTGATAATTTGTCCCACAAATGGCCACACGTACTACCGGTGAAGTCCTGCATCTTGTCGATTTACATCAGTCGGGGTTCTATTCTGTCTGTTCAAGCATATACTTAAAAAAAAACGTGGCTTGAGCACAATTGGGTAAAAAAATGCGGAGATTTTAGATGCAATTTATTTAACTTAAATGATCTAGAATTACTCCAAAACGCTGTTCTTTCCGAAACAAAAACGTATACTCCATATATATTCATGCATTGACGCCTAATTTATTAATAAAGATTATTTCCTTATATTGCTTTAGGTCAGAACAAGGAACAATATATGATTTTGACCTAACTTTTATTTCACTAGTTATACCTACAAGCCCTGTTAAATGTGTGTCGACATATAATTACATTTTGATAGAAATTTTGGGATTATTCGTTTGGACTTTACCTTGAATTTATTTAGAACTTACAGTTGTTATTTTGACCAAAATCCAAAATTTTGACAAAGCTTATGAGTAATTTAAGGAATTAACATAATTCTTGGGATAGTTTTGCTGTCATTTCTATAAATGATGAATGATTAAGTCAAATGCTTGATGCTAAAAATTCTCCGCAATATTCATGTAAAGCTGAGTTTGATTTTTTGTTCAGGTTCCTTGGCAACGAACGTACTGATTGGTGCAACGGGTTTAGAAATGGAAAGAACATGGAAATGGGTAACCGGTGAACCGTTCTGTGAGTCTTCATATTTCGTATCAGCTATTATATTCCCCTCAACAAAGTTGAAGGAAGTGGAAGAGTGGGATGGGGAGGTGGCGTGGGGGTGGGGGTGGGGGTAGGGTTCGTGGGTTTGTAGTAGAATCACCTTATCTGACCGTCTGTCTGTATGGCTGTCTGTCGGTAGCCGTCAATTTGTCCTTGCATCTCCTCCCAAACTCCTTCACCGATTTTGATGAAACTTGCTTCTTGGCTATCATCTGAACTTGGACATGCTTAAGTTTAATGGCAATCAGGTAAGTATTTTGGTAATTACCCCCATTTAGGACTTTCCATGTATAATGTATTCAGATTTTGTCCAATCAACTCTTCCTAAACCACTCAACCTATTTCCATGAAACTTAGCATACATCTTCTACGGAAGCCGATCGCGCTACCTCGGTACATCGAAGTTTCTAATACAGGGCGAGGCAGCGAGATAATAAGGTAGCGAATTAGCGAGGTAGCGAGATTAATAGCGGGGCAGTGAGGCAGCGAGGCAGCGAGGCAGCAAGGTAGCGAGGTTGCGAGGTTGGGAGTAGTTATTATTATAACCACTTTAGTGTCAGGCTGAGGCATACACCGCGTGTAAATTGGGTTCCTGGTACACCTGGCCGCATGTGATGCCGGTTGAAATCAACACACTCTCATTGCCAGGCCCTGGATCTATTACTTGATAGTCCCAGCTATGTCAGTACTTTTGCTTGGCTGAGATGTGAATTAATGGAAGCTATGGGAGGGTTGGTTGGGTGGTGGAGGTGCAGAGCTGGGACAGGAGTTTTGTTGGGTATATATAATGACCGTTTTTCCTTCCATCATTGTCCAGTGAAATTTCCTTTGTTTGAGAGGGGCAAATTAAAAGGTAAATTGATTTCTCCATGACACGGAATAATCAAGTAAGGGTGAAGTTGTGTGTGACCCCATGGCGTGGGGAGAGCTTTGGGTGAAGGTGTTGCACAGGATTTTTGTACTAGAAACCTGTATAAATACAGTGGAATGGAGAGAACATTCGATCTCGTCCGGTCCGCTTCGGGAGCGGTAGATCCAGGGTCAATCCTGGGTCGAGTCACCTTAAGACCGTAAAAGCGGAAGTTGTTACGTCCTTGCTTGGCGTTCAGCATGAAGTGGATAGTGCAACTGGTTGACCCGTATCAGTATAATGGCTTGAATGGGGCGACTTACTTGCCTTCGGTAAGGCGTCTCATTGAAGCAGCACTAGATAAAAGAGCAGTGGAAATCCGTCCTGCAAGGAGGAACATCACATGCACTCTAAGGATTTCTTCGTCGTCATATGACTGAAAAACTGTTAAGTACAACGTTAAACCCCAAGCACTCACTCTATCAGAATTCTCTCAATCTCCTCCGTGTTCCGAGCCGTTGTAAACGCCTTTCTTCGCCGCCTACCTATTTTAGCAATTGTAAACCACTAAAACTTAGTATGAGCGATTCAGAAGGGCAATCCGTAAACAAGAAGTTAGTTGAAATTATAAGGAAGGTTGATTCTTCTGAACAGGATATAGAGACGGCGGTTGACGCTAAGATAGCGCGTCTGGGTGAAGAATTCGTACAAAAGTCCAGAAATCCCAAAAAGAGAGGGAACATGGATGGAAATAGACATCAATTTGACTTTGATAGCGAAGTCATAGAACAGCTAGCGACCGTACAATGGGGCCTGAGATACGGTAAAACTGATTACGCTGATGAATTTTAATGGAAAAACTGACTACCAGAAACAAACAAATAAAATTGGCAAATTCCTCAGAAGAGGGTTGAGAGAAAGTGAGGCAGTATGTAACAATTAAGCTAGCTTCCGATTCTGACGATGAGAAGACGAGATTATGCTTAAAATTAAATGTTTTGCACCTGTGTACATATAAACACATGTAAAATAGAAAAGTATTTATTCATATTTTCAAAGGAATTAAAAATTATTCACGTGTCTAGTTTACTTGACATTTACGTAGTAATCGTTGGTGTGATTATTTTGTATACATATATGTAAAACAAAATATACCTATGTGTAAATGTATTGCACATGTGTACATATAAACATATATGTTTGTTCATACGTACAATAGAAAGGGATATGTGTACAGTTATTTTACACATATGTAGGCCTATAATTATAGAAAAAATACCGAATACCGAAAAATAACGGTTTGCAATGCCGACGCATCCCTGTGTACGGCATCATGGGGTCTTATACCACCTTCCTCTTCGGGTTTCATCCATTGCCATGTCTTTCACATACCCACCTATTTGTAGATCTGTTATTTTGGATCTATCTCGCATACCGAGTGCAATCTGTCAGTACAGAACACGTAAATCCATCCCCACGAACTGCTGAAGAAGCACGCCAAGCAGTCAACCTCAGCGTGGGGATTGGTAGGGCCCGTGCGGGATGGCAGCGAGGTTAACATAATCTCGGTACCTCGCTGTCTCGCATCGCTATCCCACTGCCTCATATTGCTACGTCGTTACTTCCCTTCGCTACATCCTTACCTCGCTGCCTCGCCCTGTATTAGAAACGTCGAGGAAGCGAGGTAGCGATATGTCTTCTATCGGCTTCTATAATCTTTCCTATCATCTAAACATGTGCATGCTGAAGTTTAATTACAATTCTGTAATTATTTTCATAATTACTCTTGTTCAGATACTATGTGCAAAAACGGATTTTCATGTACAGAGATTTTGACCATGCAACCCTGGTCAAGTATTGCACCAATTTCTCTGAAACTTTGTATATATGTTTTATATGGTCTAAACATTTGCATGCTTAATAATAATGACAGTCTGATTAATAAATCAATTTTCATTTTCTTTCTTTTTTTGTTGGAAATGTTGGTTTATGGAAGGTGGATATTTCGGATATCCGAGGAGTCTAGTTTTTATCGGGTATCTGTCTCGGTAATATAAGTTGTGGATCTCTGGGATATAAAGGATATTTATTGTGCAGCAAATGTAAGCTCAACCAATTCACATTTTTGGGAAGGCGAGGTATCTGGCAGATTTGTTGATTCCATGCCGCAGGTGGAGTAATGGTCACGGGTTTTGAATTGTGATCTTTTGACTTGAAGAGCGGAAAAGTGATTTCAAATTCGCAGTTGTCAACTACCTCGCACCGAAACATGCGGAGGCTATAATTCTTACTCACTATGTCTAAACCAAAGCATGTCGTCATTTTCAAATCTATACCTGGTCGATTTGCTTTGGTACAGTAATCAGGATCATTCTAAAAGAGTTCGTTCTATAATACAGTAAATTAAGGGTCTAGAATGTGATCATCATACTGCGAATATTGAATCATAAATTTTCCCACTTGCCTATGTTTCAGTAATAACTAAATTTTGATTTCCACAATGTTGTAAGTTAACGGATTTTTCCTGCAGCTTGGATCGGCACGGGCCCTGCCAATCCCGACGCTGAGGCTGACTGCTTGGCGTACTCCTACAACAATTCGTGGGAATGGATAAAAGTGCCCTGTACTGACAAATTGCACTCGGTATGCGAGAAAGATCCAAAATAACAGATCTGCAAATCGGTGGTCGTGTGAAATACATGGCAACGGATGAAACCCGAAGAGGTATGTGGCATAAGACCCCATGATGCCGTACACAAGGATGCGTCGGGATAGCAAACCGTTTTCGGTGTTTTGTCTATATGATTTTTGGCCTACATATGTGTAAAATAACTGTACACATGTCCCATTCTAATGTACATATGTACAAACATATATGTTTATATGTACACATTGCAATACATTACACATAGGCATATTTTGTTTTACATATATGTATACGAAATAATCACACCAACGATTGCTACGCAAATGTCAAGTAAACGTAAACTAGACTAGTGAATAATTTTTAAGTTTGCAATTCCTTTGAAAATATGAATAAATACTTTTCTATTTTGCATGTGTCCAAAAGGATTGCACATATGTTAAATAGTTCCTGTTAGTATCAAAAACAACGACTTCTCCCCAAACAGCCCGCGGTCAGTCAATGGCGACATGAAGTATGCTCGTGCCTTGCCTCGCTTGTCATTGCTAAGAGGGATTATTCAAATGTTGGGTTCCAGACGTGCTGTGTTTGCTCAGCTTCGTATGTACAAAAGATTTCCACACCTGTGGAATAAGGGTTTATGATGTTGTGGAAATATGGAGAAATATTGTGTACATGTGTTCATTTCTTGCAAATTTGTATATTTAGCGAGTAAATAACGAAACGGCTTTCAGGTACAAGACTGTGTTCAAGTGAGGCAATAAAGATGGTTAATATCATAAATTTACATATGGTATAATACGTCTTCAGCGTGGTTATGTCTAATTCTATAATTAATAATTTTTCAAATTTGTTTATTTATTTTATTGTTCTTTAAAGTCATACTCAAGAACTGTTCACTTATGCAATGACTGTGTTATACGAGTGTTAGAAACCTGAGAGCGCGGAATAAACCACCGACCTTTGGTAAGTTACTGACAAGTTGACAGATACGCACACCACATTGGTGAGAGGCAAATGGTTTTCAATGAACGTTCATATGGGCAACCGTCACACAAGCGTCGTCCACTACTTATTAATGTCTACAACAGTGAGAGCTGAAGAATCCACAAATTCCTTTTTTTTTTTTTTTTTTTTTTTGATTGGTGTTTTACGCCGTACTCAAGAATATTTCACTTATACGACGGCGGCCAGCATTATGGTGGGTGGAAACCGGGCAGAGCCCACGACCATCCACAGGTTGCTGGCAGATCTTCCCACGTACGGCCGGAGAGGAAGCCAGCATGAGCTGGACTTGAACTCACAGCGACCGCATTGGTGAGAGACTCCTGGGTCACTACGCTGCGCTAGCGCTTTAACGGACTGAGCCACGGAGGCCCCCAAATTCCTTTTACAAGGCCGAGTATGAATGTTGTGTTCGCCACTGACGCTCCTCTTAATTTAACTCCTCGCGCTCTTTCAAGAGTCAAATTGATTTGCCCATTAGAGCCCTCAGAAAAACAGCCATGTCCAGTTCTGCACAGATCACACATGGCCATAACTTCGTTGGACAAAATAGCGACACACTCAAAATGAATCTCTAACTTGTCATGGTGAAGCTAGGTATCCACTTTCAGCTCAGAACAATGAACCATTTCGAAAAATATGTGGAAAAACTGATTAAGTCTAAAACTGCCGTCAAATTGTCCAACTTGGACATAATGATCCGAAATACCAATGTACCAGGTTCAAATGCAATATAATGAACTGTGTTCACCCAGCAACGGACCAGTGATAGAAATCGTCTACACTTTGAGCATGTGTAAGTCCTGTTGATTTTTTTTTTTCTTTTTTTGATTGGTGTTTTACGCCGTACTCAAGAATATTTCACTTATACGACGGCGGCCAGCATTATGGTGGGTGGAAATCCACGACCATCCGCAGGTTGCTGGTAGACCTTCCCACGTACGGCCGGAGAGGAAGCCAGCATGAGCTGGTCTTGAACTCACAGCGACCGCATTGGTGAGAGGCTAACCGACTGAGCCACGGAGGCCCCAAGTCCTGTTGATGAAAATTTCGAAATTCTTCAGGAGTGGGTATGAGAGGGTAATGTTTTGGGCCGAGTTGCAGCATTAAAAACTTAACATGTTCACTTACGGGGAGTTAATGCGCCTGAGACCACTTAATATCCTCTTGCATCAAGAAATATAATTTGAATCACGTGCGGTTTGTACCTCACCTAGCTTTATCAAATAAAAGTTTAAGGAAACCATCCCTTTTCTCCCCCAAGCTCTGTCCGGTTCCCTCCCACCATAACATTGCTGTCGTAGATTTCGTCCATGACTTATTTGCGCATTTTCCCTTATTCTGATAGTTCTATTGAGTTCAGAAAAGTGTTATGAGGTTTTTCTTGAAACATGGAATGATATCCTACTTGACAAATGCAAGTAGTTTATCTACCTCTAAATATGCACTTGTGTAAGCAAAATTTTAGGTTATTTAGGGTTGTTGAAATACTCGCGTTAAAACGCTATTGAAATAAAGATATAAAGATAAAAAATCTAAGGAAATCGGAACTTGCTAGAATAGATTCCATTGTAGTTTCGCTCGTGACCTGTCAAACATAATGTTCCAACTGTTTGAGTTTGAAGAGCTGCGAAGTTACAATCCCCACAACTCCAGGGAAATTATATCAAGATTATCAACAAAACAATGCATGCTTTATTTGTGTTTTTGTTAATGGTTGCAATTTTTAGTAAGTTAGTAAGAATAAAACCCTGACTGAGATAAACTGACAAGGAGCACCATTTGCCAGTTTTCACACTGTCGCCGCTGCACTGGTTTTACTTTCTGTGCTCTAAGTCCTTAATTATTGCGTACATTAGTGTAATGCCTTTCCGTCTCAGTATAGTCAAACAATGGTGCTTGTCAAACAAACAGCTCTACATGGAAATGTTGAAGCATTATTCATAGGTGGTAGTCGATATTCAAAAGTGTCCCCTCTGTAATCAACTTAAAGGTTTGTAACATCGGTATAGGCCTACGCCTGATGGCGAGTCCCTACAAGAGGAGTCTGGGTTCGATTCCACAAACCCGTTCCTGGCTTAAGTCAAAATTTAAAAACTCTTTCAGTTCTTGTAGTTCTTGGTACTAGATTTTGAAAATTGGACACATTTGTCTAACGATAACATTGATGAGGTGAATGAAAATTTCATTTTCTGAAGCCCAAAAATAAGCTTTAAGATTGCATGTATTCCAAATATAGGCTCAAGTCAGAAATATCTCTATGGAATTTGCCCCAGCTGGCCATAAGTAAACCGACCCGTGGACATTAAAGCATAGCAGGTTGGAATCTAAGGCCTAGCCGGTTCGGCTACGATTTAAGTCAGGGGAGTTGTCAGGTATCCGGTGAAAGATGATGGTTGCCCCTGGTTTCTTCAACCCCTAGAACTTAAACGCCGTCATATAAATGAAAGATAGAGTAGTAGAACACCAACCCCTGGACTGTCAATCGTGTGGCTTCGATCTCCGGGACAGTGAAGTTTTCTAAATTCCCCTGTTTTCTTAGGTCTTTTGCGTTTGACTTACTTGACTCGACAAAAATTTATGGATTTTCTCGAAACATAAAACCGTAGCATGAAAGAAAAATTATCGGTTTGGAACACGTCAATATAAATATTATTTCCAAAATAGATACAACAAATTGGATATCCTATTCATACCTTGTACTAAAAGGAAATTTACATCATCACTGAGGTATTATTTTGTGGTGAGTCTAGTTTGCCTTCAAAACGTGTTTTCTTACGCTTACTCAGACACATCCTGTTATAGCGTCTAATTGTTCTGACATTTTGACAGGCTGTTCAGTGGCGGGCCTAGTAACGGAAATGAAGCGAATTACCTGGCGTATTCCTAATCCAACGCATGTACATGGACTGACGTCAACTGTAACAATGCTCAGCTGCATTTTGTATGCCAGGCGGATTCCAGTTTGAAGGCACAATCCTAAAATACTTCTTTCATAGACACCGAAAGCTTATTTATTTCAGTCCCACCGGACTAATATGCTCTTTATCATATCATTTGGATAGCCTGCGGTCCACACGTAATTCATTTATTTATTTGATTGGTGTTTTACGCCGTACTTAAGAGTATTTCACCTATACGACGGCGACCAGCATTATGGTGAGGGGAAACTGGGGCAGGGGAAACCCACGACCATCCGCAGGTTGCTGGCAGATCTTCCCACGTACTGCCGGAGAGGAAGCCAGCATGAGCTGGATTTGAACTCACAGCGACAGCATTGGTGAAAGACTCCTGGGTCATTACGCTGCGCTAGCGCGCTAACCGACTGAGGCACGGAGGCCCCAGCAGAAAAAGAAACGAAAAAAAGCAGCCCAGAGAAGCAAAAGAAAATATATCTAAAAAAAACATCTGATCAACTGAGCGGAAGTTCAACAGGTGATCATGCGCAGAACGCACAATGTTGTAACAAAAAGGGGACAGTACCGAGTGTCCGGAAAGGTCTATAGTCAAGGAATGTAACGACAAAGATGGGTAAATGTAAATTTTTTTATTGTCTTTCATGAGATGAGATAATTGATGCACAAATGATTTGTTAATTTACGATATTAAATGTTGCTGTGGACTTTATCGGTACCTTATTAGGCGAGCTGTTTTAAATGAACACCTATATAATACATGTATACTAAAGCCTCCCCATACGTCAAGACCACGAGGCAGTGAAAAGAAACGAACTTAACAAAGACTAAAATTCACTGCTCTGTAGGGTACAGTGCAAAGCCAGAAATGGACAATAAGCTGCACAGCTTATAGGCCCGAATTACTTAAACCGAAAAAGATTCTCCATTGTAACATGTGTGAAACATTTCGTCAAATGCAGTATGATATATAAAGTGATACCAGTGAAACGGTTTCCGTTGACATAGGGGAGGTTTCTGAACACTAGACGCCAATGATCTCGAGTAAGTGGTAGATTGAGCCAAACCAGTTCCCCATTAGAGTCAATCACTCAATCATCTTCAGTCCTTACGCTGACGGATGACTTATTCCCTACAGTCACCTTTCGCGGATCAATACAGAAAAGAAACAAAAGTATTAAGCAGTGGTTTTAATGACAATTACGCCTATAACTAACGAAATGTTTTAACACCTTAATTGTATGTGCAGTTCGGTCTTACACATATACGACTCCGGAGCATCTTGCATGCGGCACCGCTGTCGTAAGTGAAGACCACGTGCTTCCGTCTCCGTATATTGGCCCTACGCAAGCTTTGCACGAATACAGTGAAATGACGTCACCGTGATATCTGCGAAAACCCAAGCGCGTCTAAAGCCACGTTCTCAAATCGTTGTGAATTGTGGAATGAAAACAGGACGAGTCTATTTCACAAGCTGCGATCACACGGTGCAATTATTGTCGAGTCGACTTGCCGGATTCGACTAGTGTAATGAAATTACAACATGCGCTTTTTCATGCGGCTGAAGCATTCGACAAATTGCGCCGTCTGAACGCGGCTTTAGGTCAGTGTAATCCAACTAAAGCACACACAGTACGTACATCTAATCCGTGAAGCACTGGAGCACCACGTGTGGGTCCGGTATACTTAATACCGTGTTATGGCAGCCGTCGCACGAAAGTACAGGAGAATATATACCGACAATATTTGCAAACCCGTTGAAAGTAGTCTCAACTGCACGCCTACATGGCAGCTCACGTCAAATGTGGCTTAAGGAGACAGGCCTACAACGTAGCTAGGCGACTGGCAACAACCTGTAGATGGTCACTGCTTTCCTTCTGGCTCTGCCCGCCTTCTTCTCACCACAAGGCTGGTCGCCGCCGTATAAGTGAAATCTTCCTGAATTAAAAAAACACAACAACAATCAAATAAATAATAAATAAATAGTTACGCGCCTCTTTATAAATACGGCAGCCGAAAAGGAAAATGGAGAGCCCGGGGAAACCATCGACATTTGGTAAATAACTGATGAACATTCCAAACTGTAAATTAATATATATGCACACCATATTTGTGTAAGACTTGTAAGTGCTTTTCAACGAGCGTTAAACCGCGCAAATAGCCGCACGGCTGTGATCGACCAATTAAGGCCCCTCGCAGACGCCGCGGAACAGGGGGGGCTGGGGGGGGGGGGGGGGCTGAAGCCCCCCCACTTTTTCCTAACCAAATGTTTTTTAAAAATGTCCACAAACATTCCAAGTTCAACGAAATTAAAATTTAGTTGCGGCATTATTATTCATCTGATATTTTACGGGGCCAGGGCCACATAGTCAGTACTGTACCGTAACGTTTAACATGACTCCATTTTCCACGGAGGCTTTGCGTCGCGATCTGATAAACAGTGGGATTGCAGAGGTACCGGATTTCGATACCGGTACGTTAAGACAACAACACCAATCACTCTTTATCTCTCTTTTGAGCTTTAGTTTTCACGGAAGTAAACTATAAAGTTGGCATCATAACATGCAGGCCTCGCTCTTTTAACAGAAAGCGTAACACTGATGATGCCATTTATCTAGTTTGAACTGTTTTTGTGCAAATAAGCATTTTCCTGGATGTATAGATGGCGCTGCAGGTCAAACCCCAAAAATACCTAGTGAAGTGTTCTGAGCCAAGGTGAACTTCAGAGGCGTTCCGGCAGCTATATGGTTGTATTACCCATACATGCAACTTTGACGTAGTCTATGTCAGGTCTATAGATAGACTGAGTGTCTCAGTGTCGCTTTCAAAAACGCACCAACATTTAAATATGTCACAAAACGCAGGAGCAAAAAAAAAAAAAGCGAAGCTTACAGCCTGATATAGCTTCTTTTTTCGCCTCAAAATCACAGCGTGTTGACGAAATTCCGACACTCGCTGATGATGAGAGCCAGCCATGTACCTCACACGGGCAAACTGCGGAGAAGACCGAGTCCACTACGGCCGGTGAGCTTTCAGAAACAACACCTGCCACCCAAAAATCTGGTCCTAATGCCGATAGTCCCCATTCGTTGGATGGTATGGCTATGCGTGAGCCAGTCTCTACTTCGCCTAACCAGCCGTCAAATTTTAATTTCCCAAACAGGATGTTCGGGAAACAGCAGCGATCTTTTCAACCTCAGTGGTTCAAAGCCTTTTCTTGGCTGCATTATCTGGAATATAATGACACTGTATTATGTCACACTTGTGTCACTGCTGACGAGCAGCGCAAACTTGGTAACGCCAAAAATGCCGAGAAGGCATTTCTCATAAATGGATTTTCCAACTGGAAAAAAGCCCTTGAAAAATTCCGTGATCATCAGAAATCCCAGTGCCACAAACTAGCTGTTCAGAGCGTTGAGTTACCACAACAATGTGGAGATATCGGAGAGCGGTTGGATACTGCACTAGCAGCTGAAAAAAAGTGGAACCGCTCCATTTTAGTGAAGATTTTAGAGAACCTTAGGCTGATGGGGAGACAGGGGCTTTCACTGCAAGGCAGCACAGACGAAGACTCCAATTTTATACAGATTTTGAAACTCAGGGCAATCGATGACCCATCTATTTTGAAATGGTTAGAAAAAAAAACTGGCAAATATACCTCCCATGATATCCAAAATGAGTTACTCAAAATCATGGCCAACATCATAGTGAAAGATATTGCAACATCGATAAAGTCTGCTGGATTTTTCGCTATTCTCTCAGATGAATGCACAGATATATCAAACAAGGAGCAATTAACAGTCTGTCTGAGGTGGATTGACAAAGCCTTAGAGCCACATGAAGACTTTGTCGGGTTTTACCACATCCCTAACATAAACGCAGACACTATTGTCGGCGCTATTAAAGACACCTTAACAAGACTGGATCTGTCTCTCAATAACTGCAGGGGGCAGTGCTACGATGCTGGGGGACCTATGGCCGGGTGGAAAATGGTGTGGCTGCTCAAATCAAGGCTCAATCAGTGAATGCACATTTCACTCACTGTCATGGGCACGCACTTAGTTTGGCCGTAAAGGATACAACTAGTGGCTGCAAGCTGCTACGCGATGCCATGGACACAACCAGAGAAATCTGTAAACTAATAAAGCTTTCTCCTAAACGCCAGGAAAAACTGGAACAACTCAAGGCCGAGATGCAACTGGACACACCTGGGCTCAAAGTTTTGTGTCCAACTGGATGGACAATCCGAGCTGAAAGTTACAAACGCATCCTAGAAAACTATGATGCGCTTCAGTTAGAATGGGATGAATGTTTGGAGGGCAAACTAGATTCTGAAATGCGAGCCAGAATAATAGGCGTGAAGGCTCAAATGGAGAGTTTTGATTATTTTTTTGCATTGAACTTGGGACAGAGGATATACAGTCATACTGACAATTTGTCCAAAACATTGCAGCAGGGCAAACTCTCGGCAGTAGATGGTCAGCGTAACGCAGAGCTTGTCGCTAGTGTTCTACAGAATATGAGAACTGATGACAATTTCAGTGCATTCTACGCTGTTGTCAACAGCAAAGCTACTGAGCACGAAATAGCTAAACCATCGCTACCAAGAAACCGGTCGGCCCCACGTAGATTTGAAGTTGGTGAAGGGGAAGCAACGTTTCCCAGAACATGCAAAGATCGATACCGCAGGATATATTTTGAAGCGATTGACCTCTCTGTTAATGCTATCAAAAGCCGCTTTGAGCAGCCAGGGTTCAAGGCCTATGCAGAGATGGAGAGTCTGCTCATGAATTGCCTAAACGGAGAGGACTATGCGGCAGAGTTGGCTTTCGTTGAGAGTGAGTATAGTGGCGATATTGACCTCTTCCAATTTGAGTCCCAGCTGACACTGTTCAAGGCAATGTTGCCAAATGAGACTTACGCCTGTTTTCGAGATATCTACTCAGCTTATATTCAACTCAGCCTGAGGAATAAATGTTTGGTTTCAGAAGTTGAAGTTTTGATGAGACTCATTTTGGTCAATCCAGCCACCGATGCTGTGGGTGAAAGATCCTTTTCTACAGCCCGTCGCTTAAAGAGCTGGCTTAGATCGTCAATGAACCAGTGTCGATTCAACAATTTGGCAATTCTGACTGTCCACAAGGAGCGCACTGATGCCATAGATTTAGTATCCGTAGCTAATCAGTTCAGCTCCTTAAATGAGAATCGAGTAGCCACTTTTGGAACCTTCAAAAAGGAAGACTTTGACAGAGCTCATTAGGCCTAGATCTGCTGCGTAACCCAGATGAGAATGGCGACTTTGAATTGTGACTCTAGTTTTAGGCTGTTATGGTGCTTGTTTTGGAGGAAACTCACAATATCAGCATGCTTGTCACCTAAGCTGTTCTCAGCACTTGCATATTTACCATTGAAATTCTTCAATCTCTATTTAGCGAATATACAGAACTGCCGTTTAAAAAGTTACCGTATATACCGATTAGTCATTACAACCTTGTTGTGATGGTTGCTTGGTCGAATTAGGGTTTCCGTGTATTCAGCAATCTATTTCTGTCCTATATGATGGCGGGGAGACATTAGCCACTTTGTTGTTACCACCACAGGAGTTGTTACCACAGAGATATAGTCTCAGCGGTATATTCAAGTTACTGCCAACGTTAATGTTTGTAATAGTCGTTTTAATCAATCTTAATGAAAGATTAAGATCCGAAATTTTGTAGTTCCTTAATTGTTTTCAAAATCCAACAACACCATTGGTGTTTCAAGTTATTGCAATTAAGTCACTTTTCTCGCTCATTCATCCTTCCCTTTTTAGCGCCGTAAATCGCCGAAATCGCGTCTCCGGCCATCTAGGGTTTCAGAGCTTCCGGGGCCTAGGCGGCCCCTGGACCCTCGCCTGTAGGGCAGGGATAATCGTCCCGGGCCTGCAGTTAGCCCCCCCACTTCTCAAATCGATCCGCGGGCCCTGCCTCGAGCAGTGAAAGTGGAAGGGTCAACAAATTCGCTGGCATAGATCGGGTTTGAACCTACACCTCATGTGTCCGAGCGACTAAAAGGCAAGTGCCAATTAACAACTAGACCACGGCTCATTCTAAGGGAAGGAAGAATGATGTGACGTTACTTACCTTCCACGGGGATGTTGATCAAGACGATAAATGTTTGTCACCAGCAAAATCCTGTGACATTCGACACGATTGGCTGGATAGTAAAGTCGATGTGATTGGTCGGTTTGCCGACAACCTGGATATGCAGATATGGGATTTCCTTCATAAACTGGTGGCAGTATGTAAGCGTCATTTAAGTGTCTTACTCGGCTGGCAATACAGCACCATGTGGAAGTGGTGTTTGATATTCCACATTCTTCTTCAAGGAATTCAACAAGGTAAGTTTCCGTCATTGTATATGCTTTTAATTTATTGATTTATTTGATTGGTGTTGTAAGCCGTCGTCACGAACATTTCCCGTGTACGTCGATGGCCAACACTATAGTGAGAGGAAATATAAACCGGGCAGGGAAACCAGAGAAAACCGACGACCATTCGCAGGCTGCAGAGAGACCTTCTCACGCATGACCGGAGAGGAAGTCACCTTGAGCTGAACTCACAGCTGGTTTTCTATCACTTATTTTTATAGCTGGCTCGTTTTCTATATAGCCACCAATTTGATTTTATTATACAATAACTCTATGGCCTTACATCATGTAGAAGGGTTTACACAAATTAATCCGTTAAATTTAACAGAAAGTCTGCTGTCTGAGTGATGTCGTAATGCAACCTGTTATTATAACACATTATTGTGTCATCTTAATCAGAATATCCTATTAGTCTAATAGAATCGTGATGTTGAATTAATAGAATATGTGTGTTATATTTAACAGAATAATCTGTTGAAATAACAGAATACATTCTAGCATCACTCAGGCAACAAACTTTTTGTTAAAATTAACAGAATTTTTGAGGGTGTTTGTATATGTAGTAGGCGCGCCACAGCATAACCATTGACAGAATAATGGCTTAACTGTTCTCCAGAATAACAAATGAAGCGAGAATGCATGAGTTCTTGTGCAAAAATACCGACATGTTGCCCTCGCTACACCGACGTCTAAGTTCTCGGTAATTTAATACAGCCTTGTAACATTCCAGGACTATCTCTCGCGGCACTTTACAGAAGAAAATCGGAACTGGGGCATTTCTCTCTACATCTCCTAACGATCTCAAAGCCCAGTGGCATACAGTGCGCAAGCGCATGCTCTCTGACTGACGGATGTTCCGTGATCAGTTTCTCTAAGAAGAAAAACTTCTGTGAATTATCAGCGGGAACAGGAGTGTTTGTTGTAGACACCGATTGGACAACTCTGATATTACGTACAAGAGAACAGCAAGAGTATAATCAGACAGGAGTGTCTGCTGTGACGTCATCTGCCACTGAAATCTCACCATTGACGTCATCTACCATTGAAATATCACCAATGACTTCACGCTCCACTGAGTCACCTGTCACCTTGACCCCATTCTTAGAAACAGTTACTGCCACCTGGGGCACAGCTGTATCAACTATAACTATCCCTCACGATCTAGTTGTGAGGAATCCTGGGGCCAGAGGAATCACATGTCCATACGGGTTCTCAACGACGACATCAGGCTATTGTTTTCAAGTGAATACAGATTTAAAGAATTTTAAAATGGCTTTTAAGGCTTGTGGAAATATGGGTGGATATTTGGCAGAGATATCAAGCAAAATTGAAAATATGGAACTGACAGACCTATTACAACAACGACGAACTGGTAGGTACAAATCATTTGTGTTATAGTGTAGTTAATAGGATAAATAAGCATAAAACAGATGACCATATGAATGCAGGGTTGGCTTGTTTCTTCGCTTGTGTTTTAAGGTCAATTGCAGTATCATGTCTGTCATATCACGACAGTGTCGCCTTACTAGAACGCGCCCTTACCAAGACACCACACAAGACACTGCAGCCCTGTCACTGTAGACACTGACCCGAACAGTATAGTTGGCCTATCCTTCTATGCTGTGCTACTTTCACAAAACTTCGTAAATCAAATCAAAAAAAATAAATAAATGCACTGAACGTATTGAGCTACTGTTCATATTTGCCCAAGTTCAAGTACCGAGCTGATTCACTTGGGTCCATATTTAACAAACGCCACAAGACTTGCGTCAACAATTCAAGCGGAGCAACAATTAAAATGCTTTGCTCTATGCAGTTTGAAAATTTGTAAAATTTGTTCTTTATTGCAGAACAATGCACCGACCACAATTTGAGTTCTTTCTGCTCCGAGTGTGGCTGTTTAAGCACTTTGCAATTTATAACTTAAATCTTAAGTTGCTTGATAAATACGGATCCAGTAAGGTTTGCACTCTCTAGCGCTCTAGCGCGGCGTGATGACCCAGGAGCCCCTCACCAATGCAGTCACTGTGAGTTCGTCCAGCTCATGCTGGGTTCCAATCCGGCCGTACGTGGAAAGGTCAGTCAGCAACCTGCAGATGGTCATGGGTTTCCCCCGGGCTCTGCCCAGTTTCCTCCCACCATAATGCTGGTCGCCGTCGTATGAGTGAAACATTCTTGAGTACGGCGTAAAACACATATCAAATCAAATCAAATAAAAGAAGAAGTTGTAACGTCCTTGCTTGGCGTTCAGCATTAAGTGGATAGTGCAACAACTGGTTGACCCGTATCAGTATGATGGCTGGGGTGGGATGGCTTACTTGCCTTCTTTAAGTCGTCTCATTGAAGCAGCACTAGATAAAAGAGCGGTGGAAGTCCGTCCTGCAACAAGGAGGCACGTTACATGCACTCTAAGGATTCCTTCGTGGTCATATGACTGAAAAATTGTTAAGTACGACGTTAAATCCAAACACTCACTCACTCACTCCTTACTTCTAAACCAGTGGCGTCTAATAAATTGCAGCTGATATCAATGTACTTTTTCAGATCTCATTACTTAAGTCATGGTGCTCGTGGGTGTGTCCGTTGTTACGTTTTAGGTTTATACATGAACGGTCGGAATAAAACCCTAAATGGGGGAAACGGACTACAGGACATATTTCACCGTATTATCGGATTACACTTTCTGAATATATCTGAATATATAGATTCTAATGCTGATATTTGGCTGAGACCACTGCGGGTTTCGAACCAGCGACCTCAGTCAGGTCAGCAATATATGTAGACCAACAGACCACTCGTCCAACAGGCGTTCCACACAGTAGAAGACAGTTGACCGGTAGACTTTACAGCGAACAAATATATTCATATTTTACCGGTTAGTGTGACCATTTACCAACTATCACACCATCGTCACTGCTCTGGCTTACTGTCTGTGCTGTAGCCTTTTATATTACACGTATGCCTTGTGTCTCGGTGACTACCCTAGGAAAATTCATACTTCTCAATAAGGATAATAGGTTTGGTGGTTATTTAAAAAGGCCCTCGCTTCTCAGATGCCCATTGTTAAAAGCAGATGTTTTAATGAACAGATGCCATACCCTCTATACATGGACTTTATGACCAAATCAATACCCTAAACTTTACAACTCCCTTTCAGTAAATTCTTAACTCACATACATTTATCTGGCAGACCTGAGCACGGACGTCTTTATCGCCGGTACCGACGAGAGCGTGGAAGGGACGTGGAAGTGGCTGTCCGGAGCCCCATTCCTGGGTAAATATTACTGTATGAAGTAACTAGATTTGAAATATTTCATCTCAGTAATTTCAATCCAGAAATCCAAAAGGTACTGAATGAAGTTCAACGGAGACCGCTTGTCTTTTGCCAATATGACGTATATCACACATGGAAGAGTACACCAGTAGATCGCCTAAGATCGGTGGTTTACCACGGGCACTTCGGTTTTACAAGTGACAAATTCTTTAGTACATGGCGTTAAAATGACACTCGACTAGATATGTATAACATCAATCAAATAAATAAACAAGTACACGCATGCTGTCTCACTTATTACAAGTAAGCGAAGTATCCGAATCACTGCTCAAGCCCTCAACCGGCAAAACAATATCCCAAACCAAATTCGCAAACACCACTTTCATTACTAAAAACTTCAGTTTCGCACTTGTGAATACAAGTAAATGCAATTAAATCAAATACGATTATCCAGACTGAAACAACTACGTAGACACCCGGTTTCCTCCCACCATAATGCTGGTCGCCGTCGTATAAGTGAAATATTCTTGAGTACGGCGTAAAACCCGATAAAATAAATGAACAAATGGATAATGAATTTATTCTATCTCAGCTAGACACTATAATAGGCTTGTTATCTAGGCTGGTGGAGTAGTGGATCTATCCGGACACCCTAATGTCGAATGAAAGATCGAATCTCACTCGCACCAGTTTTTCTAATCGTCGTGCGGAAACTTCTCAAGCGTCGACAGTCATATCCGAACTGATGTATTCGATTCTTTCAGACACAACCTTTCTAATGACTGTGTCTTTGTTTTTATCTTAACAGGTTGGATTAATAGCGCACCTAACAATTACGACAGCCAGGCGGATTGTCTGGCGTATTCGTACGTAAACGCTTGGCAGTGGTCAGACGTCATTTGTGCAGAAATAAACCACTACGTGTGCGAAGCTGACCCGATTTGAGGGCACACGAATTTTTGTAATCGTCAATATAACCTCCTTCATTTATACAACTGAACATTCGTAATCTTTATTTATTTATTGGCTTGTTGTTTTTTTTTACGCCTTGTTTTTTTTTACGCCATGGTCAAGAATGTTTCACTTTCACGGTCAGTTGTATGAGACAAGGAAACCGAAATGCCAAGAGTAAATGCAACCAGCCTTTGTTATTTTACTGACTCACATACACATGCGCCATACTGGTGGAAGACAAGTGGATTTCAACGAATGTTACACTGCGTAAAAAGCCACGTGAGCGGTGATGTTGCCTCACGGTGAACGCAGAGCAAATATCCTGTCCAAGGCCGGTTTTGAACCACCCTTTTAGCGATTAAATGACAAACACATCTAACCACTGGACCGCTGTCCGCTCCAAGCTCAACCTGTAATGGCTTGTGTAAATATTATCAGTCTCCAGTATGTACGATACACAAGTATCCCCGAAAATGCCAAGGCGATGCGAAAGTCATCGCACTTGAAATAATGGCTACACTTGTAAGATATGAAGCAATCTGTGTGAAACGTTTCGAAAGACCTGATCAAAGGAAAATGCAAAATAAAATGAAGTCATCATCATAATCAAACACCGAAACTATGCAGCTAAAATACTCTCGCCCTCTTTAATCTCCTTTTTAACAAAATTTGATGCTTTCAAATATTTGAAAATTTAAGTGAGTTTTATTGAACAAATATATTGCTGAGTGATGCCGCGCGTGTGAAGATCTGTCAGCAACGTGCGGATAGTTGTGGCTTCCCCACCTCCGGGCTCTGCTTGCTTTACTCCCACTATAACGCAGGCCGGCATCGTATAAGTGAAATATTCTTGAGTGCGAGTGATTAACCAGAATTTGCCATTTGTAATTCCTCTCCGTATCCTGACCATACGGCTCCTAATTATCGGTGCCACACCATAACAGGATAAGGCTTTTACTGCTTTACTGGCCTTCTTGGAAATAACATTTGGTCAATTTTTTTTCTGTTGTTAGGAGATTTAGAGCTATTGAGCTACTACAGTAAGTTCCTTATATCTCAGCAACTTATAGAGCGCACATTTTCATGTATATGTTGTCTGAGTTTCAAATGCTTCATCTTTCTATATTCGAGTTTGCTTGTGCTGTTTTTTGGCGACGCTTTTCAAAAGCGCTTGTTCTTTGTAAATGCCAGTGTCGTCGTCTGTGGAGCAGAAAGCTGTGGAGTTCATCCTATTGTAAGAACGTCGTAATCTTTATCATTATATTACCGAGAATCACGATCCAACATCCGTTGAAATTAAGAGCATGCTGTGTGGAGTAATTTGCACGGCTACCATTGTGATTCTTCTATCAAATAATTCCATCGATTATAAAAGGAGATAAAAAACGAAGCGCATTTTCCCGCCGCATGGTGACTCTGACCAAAGCCGGATGAAGCATTATTCTCTTGTCATACATGAGTATACTGCATTATCTGTTTGATTAAAAATCGTCATCGCCAAGGCGGGAATAAACAACTGCACTTTAGGCGGGAAGGTTCCCCGTTAATGGGAACATAGTCAATGTCCTTTAGGTGCCATCTGCTATGTATGTTGCACAGAAAAGTTGGAGTTAAATCGTGTATGGGATCAATAATTGACTGAATTTGTCAGCCCACATATTGAGGTAACAAAAACTCTAGGTAGGTCTGCATTGTAGTGAAATAACCCTACAAAGCATACCGTTCAAAAGCTATCATGTCTTCCATAACTACTCTACTCTATTGCGAATACCAAGCCCTTTGGAAACCCTGTTAACACAACAAGGTTTTGAGATACGCTTTTCAGTCACGGTTCTTGAGGGCCTATTTTTAATACAAAAGGAGAAGACTTCAGAATCGCGATTTTTCACTGCTAACCATCATATCAGATGATAATTGTGATGTTTCTGAAGCGAGAAATTAATAACATTGAGAGTCCTGCCATGGAGACAAAAGAGCACAAACAATGCGATCAGATGAAGGTTTGTCACTTATTATAGGACATGTTGCGTCCTTTTCTCTGGACTCTCAGGAAATTGTGGGTTAGCTGCCCAGGAGAACGGCGGAGACAGCAAAGACGACAATTAATGTGGAGGGATTATCAAGCATAAGTATTCGCTTGTGTGTGCTGCGTACAGGACATTTGTAGCTATATAGTACACTGTTCATAGACGTGTGCGTATATACACTGATCAAATGTACACAGTTCAAATGTAGATTGTTCACAGGTTGAATGGTGTTTGATTGCTCTTGGAAGAAAATGCAAGCAAGGGAAAATGATGCTCAAGCTGAGTGTCGCATTTCAGCTGCTCCTCTTTTACAAACAGAATGGTAAGACTAATATATTCCCATAGTGGTTTAATATGTAGACAAGGGCTCGCAATGAAATTAAGTGCAATTTTTGTCGATCTTACCTGCCTGAGCGGTGTAATAGAGAGATCGCACGAATTTACCGATGCCAAAACGAAATAAGGGAAATTATTCGAGACTGCAAGAAACGTTTCAATATGATCCATGCATCAGTACAAAATCAACACAAATTAAGACTAAAGGTAGGCCTATTCAGAAAAAAATAGTGAGCCTGTGTTAAGAAACCATAAGCTCATATCTAGATACGAATTCATATCTTGACAAAACGATGACAGGCCTTTTAAGGGATACATAAAGAGGAACTATAAAACAAAGATTGTGTTACTATGCCATATGAAGAAAATTATGCCTAGGAATTTTTGTAAAAAAATTTCATACAAAAATTTTCAGATATTTTTATACCTGTTAATTACCCCTCTATATTATGCATATTTTCCGTCAACGGTCGGATTTCTTCAGAAACTATGTCATCATTTGGTCTTGCTCGGAACTCAGTGAACCTCCGCGTCCCTACACCCGCCGCGATTAGGCGTGTTCGCCACACAATTGTCCCCATTCGGCCAGGCCCATTCGGTCTGTCTACCACAGAGTTCTTTTTAAACAGGGATCGTCGTTGACGTCACAGCTGCAAGCTACTTAATTTCTGGACTAACTGTTGTGGCCTAAAGAAAAAAGTGTACTTTGAAGCCATTTTTACCCTCCAAAGTGCAAGTTAAAAAAATTTGTTTGTACTGTTATATGTTATTACACATGATAATCTGCAAATTAAGAAATAAAATAGAACCGCTTTATGTATCCTTCAATGTTACATATTGTTTTTTGCTACATACAGTACTTGTCCGTTGTGTTTTTGTCGTAAGTAATTCTCATGCTTGTTTCAGGAACTGCGCATATAGCATATTACAAGAGGAAACAGTCACACGGATACTTCACTGTTCCTCCTGAAAAAATCCACTTTCATACAGTGCGCAAGCGCGTGCTCCCTAATTGACGGCTGTTCTTTGATAAGTTACTATAGGAACCAAAAGTTGTTCAAATTATCGACGCAAGAAGGAGAATATGTTGTAGATCCCGCGTGGACAACTCTGATATTACGTGCGCATGAACAGGGATTGGATGGTGAGGTTAGCACGAGTGTACTGAGGTCCCACGTCACTAATACCACAACGGCGACTTCGAAAACCATGATGTCATCTCCCACAGATATAACAGATAAAACTACACGCTCAGTGGCTTCACAGCCCTCTGATTTTACAACAATCACAGGGCCGGTGACATCACATCTCACTGACTTTACACCCAAGACAGAAATGGTGACGCCACGTTCCACCGAGTTTACAATCACGACAGAAACTGTGACATCACGACCCACTGAGTTTACAACCATCACAGGAACTTTGACGTCACACACAGTGAAGTTTACAACCACCACTGAAGTGGAAACTCAGACAGCACTGACTTCACAACCATCACAGAAACGGTAACGTCAGATCACCTAAAGTTTACAACAGCCAGAGAAAAGGTGACGTCAGATCCCACTGACTTCACAACCACCACAGAAGCGGTGACGTCAGATCCCTCTGTTTTTACAACCACCACAGGAACGGTCACGTCATATCCCACTGGCTTTACAACCATCACAGAAATGGTGACACAAATTGATTGCACATCTACAATTTCGCAACGTAAGGCATCGTCAGAGCGGGATATTCCAAGAAAAACTGAAACTACAACATCTACTGCTTCAGACGCCTTTTCGACATAGACTCCTACTACAACATACCATGTGCCCGCGTGTCCAGAGGGATACACGATGACACCCTTCGGCCACTGCTTTATGTTACTCACACCTTAAAACACCTTTGACCAATCGCCGCAGATCTGTTACCAACATGACGCATTTTTGGCAACGATAACTTCAATCGCTAAAAACCAAGAAGCGCTCCACATGTTACAAATGTGGACAGGTAAGAATGTGAATTCGCGCATTCTGCTAGTAACCCCACAGGATGCAGTGCTCTATTAACCATATTTTACCAATGCAGTCGTTGTGAGTTCATGCTGGCTTGATCTATGGTCGTACGTGGGAAAATTTGCCAGCATTATGCGGATGGTCGTGGGTTTAACCGAGCTCTGCCTGGTTTCCTCCTATCATAATGCTGGCCACCGTCGTATAAGTGAAATATTCTTGCTTACATCGTAAAACACCAATCAAATAAATAAATAAAATAAATAACCAATCAACAGACAAAATAAATGGACAATAGAAAGGCCTGTGTTGGCAATGAGACTGGACTTCTTCATGAAGACACCGTCCTGATATAATCAAATAATAACAGCGAAGTTAACATATTATTTGTCTTCTCTTTGAATTGTAGACTGGATAAGCGGAGGACCTACAAATTTCCACGCAAGTGCAGACTGTTTGGCCTACTCCTTCAGTAACGGTTGGGAATGGCGAGATGCCGTCTGTACCAGACAGCACCACGCTCTGTGTGAGGCAGAAATCATCTAAGAGTCGACAGCTTGTCGTAATCAATTCAATACAAAATATGAAAGTTACAAGGACCATGGAAATAGAAAGAAAGCGTAAAAAATGAAATAAAAAAAAATCAGTCCAAAGCTAAAGGTATTGCTTACATGAATTATCCACAAGAACTGGCATGCATTGCTGTCTGGGTAAGCGCAGTGCTTCTACTAATACCGCAAGAATGGAGCCTATTTATTTATGTTGATGAATGGCAACCTCAAGAACTTTTCACATAACGATGACGACCAGTTTTATCAGTGAGATATAACTAAAAACCAGAGTTAAACCACCGATATTTGACATGTTACTGACAAATTTTAGCACGTGTGGCGCACTAATTTGCACACCATATTAGTGAAACCCAAGTGGTTTTCAACGAACAAAAGGCGACGACAGCGTTGTCGACAGCTTACTATCACCATGGTTGCACAAACAATGGGAGCTGGGTGGGCCGTGTTTACAAAGGTCAAGCATGGAAATTATAACTCCTTTTTAAGGGTCTATCATAACAAGATAAGGGCAAAGGGTTCTTTTTTTTTTTGAAATAATTTAATGTATTAAATTTCCATGAATACATAATGCACAATTTCGTCTGTATATAGAAGAAAGGAGACGATTGCCTGTTGTAAATGACGGGTGTATCTAACCAAGCAGATATTCTGCTGTCACATTTCAAGCAATGCCACCAGCGAATGCCAGACAGTGAGTAATTTCATACATATATTCTGACATAACTGCCAATATATTGTGAAGAGGTGTGGAATTTAGCGGCAAGAGAACTTCTAATATCGATTTGGTCACATCACAACCACCTTCTGTCCTTGTGCCTACATATCAAACCAATCATGCATAACGTGACGTGTACGTAAATACTAAACATATCAGGGGCAGCTTGCTCACAAGTTTATTAAAAGCTAAGACAGGTTTAAATCTTAAAATCATCCTCATTCTGAGACATATGTAAAGTCTGCGTGGCTCGACTACTGTACAGATTTTCCGCAGCTCCAATCATGCATTCAGGCAGGAAAGTAACACTGCCTAGTACTCTTTGTAGAAGCCTCTTCTGAATCAATCACATATTTGGCAGAAAAATTTTATAAATATAATTTTCTTACCATACATGTATATCAGCTAAAATAAATAATATGAAAAAAATGAAATGATACAGCAGCAATGCGTATATATATGTATAAGAGGCAAATTCCTGAAATTTATTTCAGATACGAAGTTGTTTTGATTTCATTGAGGTCTTTCACAACTCAGGTGGGCAAGTAAGCTTGATACAAAGATAATACATTTGGATACTGCCTTCTTCTTTTAGCAGAGGCTTTAAAAATAAATATTTGCACCATACAGGTGGCTCAACGGTCAGCACTGTAGCACAGGGCTTAAAATAAATTATCTGAGGTGCTTGACCTTCAGGCAAAGCTGCAAGGTCAAAGTGAAGGGACAAACTGGTCAGTTAGGATTTCTTTCCACTGATGTGCAAGCTAGAAAGATTAAAAAGTCCTCTTGCTATCTTGAACACATCTCTTTCATTTACTGTATAAACAATGTCTTAAAAAAATATCCTCCCTGTGGAAATGTACTCAGACCCAGTAAAAGTTTCTAGCAAACAAAATTGAAAGGCATTCACCTAATGTGAGATTATTATGCCAGATACTTTCAGAAGGTCAAGCACTTTAATATAAAGGAATAGTCTTTAAAAGGCTGACAAACACCTGACCTCAAATGCACATAAAGATGTATTCAGCTATAACCCATTAACACTAGCCTCCATATTTATCAAAAATTACACTGAGTTAATCGTTCTTTGATAATTGACACATGGAATCCCTCCAATCATATTGGCACACTTCTGCTTGTAATGTCTGGAGGACAGTAGGGTAAAAATTAAATCAATTTAAAACATGTAATTTTCACATAAATTCCCATGGTACACCTGACCTGTTTTTTGTTTTTTTTTGTTTTTGGGGAAAAGTAGTCAGAACTTAAAGATTATTATAGAAAGTGCCCTGAACACAAATCCCAACAAACATGTAGATTGGGCCATCTGTACTTCTGTATTCCAATCTCATTCATCTATTTGTTATTTCCACATTTTTTTTTTCAACCAACATGTTCTGTTCGGATTTTTGCCTCTTACATCAAAAACCCTCTTGATGTGTGAGAGCCACCATACATCATTCAGGTACAGTTACCTCAAGTATTTTCACACTGTAACAGCTACTGAGAATTCTTGACCGTGTCATAATACTTTCACTCCATTGGTGGGTTTCACATCATCAGGTTTGAACAACGCACATATCCCAGCGTCCTCTCCATTTGTCACTTCCTCAATGACAGACTTCACTTTTTTAGTTGCCCGAAAGATAGTTGGCAGGTTTTTGATATGAATGTCTTCCTTGAAATGCTGTCCAATATTTTTCTGGATAAAACAAATTGAAAAAGGTGAGAATTTAAATAGATCTGCAATGACAAAATACATGTAATCTATAGCGCTTATCACTTACTCATCATCACCTATGATTCCCATCATCACCTATGATTCCCATCATCACATGTGATCCCCATCATCAAATAGGACTCCCATCATCAAATAAGACTCCCATCATCACATAGGACTCCCATCATCACATAAGACTCCCATCATCACATATGATTTACATTCACTTATTTAATTATTTACCTGACTTGTGTCTAACAGTATACTCAAGAATTTTTCACTTAAACAACTTAAACAGTTAAGTTTATGGCTGGAGGAAACTAAAGAGCCTGGAGTTTAATTTGACTTTCAAGTTGCAGATGAGCCACTCAGAGCTGGACTGAAGCCTACAACAATGTTTTGGGTCTGATCACCTGTGGCTTACAGAATACTTCAGCTGACTGAGCCAGCCATGTTCTCCGTAACAAGTAGATTTATTTTTATCTGATCAGTATTTTAGGCTATATCAAGAATAGTAAGCCGCTTCTGCTATCACAGAGGTCTTCACAGTTGTCAAAATGCTGTAAACTCCCTCCAATGGTGGTGTATCCGTAGACAAGTTCCAATCCTTGTTTAACAACACGTCTTCAATATTCCACTTTTATAAAAGCAGTCAGGCTTGTAAGTGGGAGAAACTGAAGTGGCCTGAGTAAAATACTGGACTTTTGCCAGGTACCTGACCAGTTTGAACCCGATATTCCACCAATTTTATAGCTGTAATCTATATAACTTTCTGCATGAATTAGACATTATCTATTATTAAAACACTTACCCCTATAATATCTGTGACAAGTTTTTTGAATGCCTCTTTCTTTTTCTTATCTGTCAACTGTTTCTGTGGACTGGTCTGTAATAGTTTGTCATCAAATGACTGCCAGGGAAAGAAAAACAAAGTTTAAATGCAGGCAAAGGTGTTTTATTGCTGTACACAAGAATTTTACATCACATCATGACATGTCAGGTTTTAACTCCATGGTCCTCGGAGAAATATGTAAAATCTCTTCACTTGAACCAAAAATACTTCAAGCAAAATATGATTGTAAATTTGCACAGACAACAGGCTCCTCAAAAATCAAAGTACCCTATTTCTTCTAGGGCAGATATAGGTACTGCTGAAAGCAAGGAATTATATTTCTCTCTCTGTTTTTTGGGAAAGTAAAGAATGATATAAATACACTGGTCATTAGATGTACTAACCATATGTACTAAGTATTCCTGCTACAATTACATGTATATTGGTTAAAAAGAGTAGACCAGGTTTTAAGAATGAGGGCACAGTGTACATGTTGGAAATGTCTTGCATAAGACATTTACACCAAGAATCAACAGGTATAAGAGTAATGGATACCCATTAATTATATATCCCCACACTGTCACCCCCCACTTCTTGATAGCAGTGATTCTCTTACCCGGATTGCCTCAGCTTTCACATTGGGTATTTGTTTCAGCACTTCATTCATGGGTGGATACAAAGGCCTCTGAAAAATTGATGAATATTTTAGCAAATTCTGTCAGTTCCTTTTCACTTAGTTGATTTGAGTAACATCGCTGATTTATTCACGCAATAAATTTATATTTGTGAAATACTACATCGGAGTGCACCGCCCCTTTGCAGGCACCTTGCTCTTGGTGAGCTACAGTTGAACTACTGGCTGGCTAATTTGCCTACTGTATTGGTGGGAGGTGTAAAATTATTAGATGTGTCCTGTGAATTCATTCCTTTCATCCATGACAAAGTTACCCATTTTGTCTCACTCTGAGACTTATATTAATTATTTTTGTTTTGAAGTTCGTTTGGAAGATAATATCCTACTGGATTAAATGAGTTTCAACACAAAAAAAAAAATGAATGAATGATTATGGTTTAATGCCACTTCAGTGTTTTAACGGGGCCTCCGTGGCTCAGTTGGTTAGTGCGCTAGCGCAGCGTAATGACACAGGAGTCTCTCACCAATGCAGTCGCTATGAATTCAAGTTTAGTTCATGCTGGCTTCCTCTCCGGCCGTACGTGGAAATGTCTGGCAGCAACCTGCGGATGGTCGTGGGTTTCCCCCGGGCTCTGCCCGCTTTCCACCCACTATAATGCTGGCCATCGTCGTATAAGTGAAATGTTCTTGAGTACGGCATAAAACACCAATCAAGTAAATAAATAAATAAATAAATCAGTGTTTTAACACCAACAGTAATACTTTATGACCTTTATTTACCATTAAAAATGTACTTTTTTGAGGTCAAATTTTAAGGCAAATGCAGCATAAATGTACTTTTGCACAAGTAGATAAACATAGTTGCTTACATCTTACACAGGCCTTGAATATGATCAGAGTTGCAATGTATCTTTCAATGCCACAGGAAGACTTGTCAGATGTAACAAGATACTGTTGTGTCCAGCAGCGTGACTTACCAAAGCCTCATACAGCTGTAGTCCCAGGGTTAGTAAGCTCGCCTGTATACCCTCATGTTGGCCGTGTAACTGTAGCCCCTGGAGTACTGTGGTGAACAGGAACACTGCCAGGTCCTGGATTACCTCCCCTTGTGACAATAACTGACAACAACAACAGAATTATAAACTAAAATAAAAAAACATAAAACTAAATATTTGCTCAAAAATTCACCACTGGTCAGTAAGAATTTGCAAAAATTAATTACAGTGGCACACATGTAACATAGATATGACAGTGACAGATGTTAGTAACCAAAATTAAAACACTTAATTCAGCGAATTAAGAAAAAAAAAGTAAAAAATACACAAAACTTATAAATGGATCAGACTGGTTTCTCAAACCCGATATGGATCTGAACACAAAATTTATAATCGTACAATATCTAAATCAGTTACTGCAAGGGAACCAATGACCAAGAATCCTGTTAGATATGCAAAACTTATGGAAAGATTCAGGTTTTTGATGTAGATGTGAAGTTGCACGTTGTACAGAACTCAGAGAGTATTTGGAGGAGATATTGCATGGAAACCAAAGCATAATATATGGACAGACCCTGACGCAAATTACTATCCCTTGCTTTTCCTGAAAGCATGGGGAAAAGAAATAAAGAATACATTCTTAATAAATAAGGGCAGGCAGTCAAAACGATGTTAATTCAATCCTTCACATATAGCGAAGAGAGCAGTAATTTCTTACGTACAAGATTTCTTGGATGTGACAATTATACATTGTTAGTAGAACAGGTGATTTCTCAATTAAGTCACAGTTTGTGTACCTGCAGGTATCTCACCTGTTTAACGAGGGACCAGCACAGATTGATGCACTTGTTACACACTTGAGAGTCATTCCACTTTAGTCCGTTGTACACACATAGTATAACTGACGGGTAAACTGACTGGAAAAACAGATACAGATATTGTTGTATTTACATGCATTTACAATATGTATGATAAGCAAAATGTCTACAAATAACGTTCTTGAATGACTTTATACATGCAAAGTTCAGGAGATGTACATGGATCAAGTGATTGGCTGGTGTTTATCAAGGTTTGCTTACAAAGTTCAGTTTATATGGGTAGAGGAAACCACAGAGACAAGTCTGCTATCTAACTTCACTACATACCATACCTGACAAACCTACTGAATGTAACAGTATTATCGTTAACAGGGATTACACTTGTGATCATCAGAGGGGTAATGCATGTTCGCTGTAAAGTCTACCGGTCAACTACCTTCCATTTTTTGTGGAAGGCCGGATGGTCGAGTGGTTTAGACGGCTGACATGTATTGCTGGTGGTTTGGTGCCTGACTCTGAGGTCACTGGTTCGAAACCCGCAGTGGTCTCAGCCAAATTTCAGCACTAGAATCTGTGCTATATTCAGAAAGTGTATTCCCTGTTAACGATAATACTGTTACTTAATCCACTTTCTAAAATGACATCTATACCTACTGAATGCAGTCGAAACATTGAGAACTGGGTTTGAACATGCAACCTCAAGGGCGAGATAGCCAAAGCCAGCCGGTGCTTTTGAGTGAGTGTCTCAAATGAGATGCGTATTTATTTCATTGGTGATCAATGTCATCATCTAGAAGTTTTCACATATAGTAAAGTGTTTTGATGTTTGTTTAGAAGATAGGATGATAGTCTGTTGGTAAAATGTAACTTTCAGCACAAAAAGTATTATAACATTTATTTGCCTCTTTAAATAGACTTTTTGGGGGCAAAATTTCAGGTTATTTCCCATATACAGCATTGCTCAGCTTCATGGGTGGTGGAAATGCTGAGCAAACTCCTTCAGACTGTTACCTCCTGACTTACAAACCAAAAACAGCGATGACTGGATTTGAACCTGTGCCCTCAGTGTTCAAGAGCTGATGTGTTTTGTGAGATCATTGCTTCAACTGAATGAGTTTGCCAAGATCCATCTAAGATCTTTGTACGATCCGCATGATATTACACAAATTGTCGAGCTCTGTAATCCAAAGTAGTCTCAGGACAATTTCTGTTAGATAAATTCAGGTGAACCTGGTATAAAATTCAGAAGCCTCTTGTAACTTAGCTCACCTCCTGTTTCATGACCAGCTGACCCAGCTCACTCAGGCAGTCATCCTTTGACTGCTGATGCGTCACTGTGAAGTCCTCATCCATCACGTTGTCATCACTGTGTGTTGTGCCAGTGCGGCGGCAATGGAACACTGTGGCTGACATAATGAAAGCAGACAAACTTGACTACACTGCATAAAATGGTATCATGGCGCAAATTTTAATAAGCTACATGTATTTTTTTATAACGGTTAATTAATACTTCTCTACAACAGTAGCTTGATATGTAACAAAATACATATCAGAATACATCACTAGTCACATAGTCTAAACCAATCTCGACTGCTCAGGAATGTCAAATTTCAAAGAAAGCACATACTACACAATATATCTCTGAAAATTTGTGCAAATGTATTGACAACTGCCATGTTTTTCTCTACAAGTATTAACTGTTTACTAAATATATTTATTGTCAAATGCTGTGTGTGTTTGTTGAAATGTAACCTCTCTGTCTAATGAATGAATGCCTGGGGATTAACATCGTACTTTAACACGTTTTCAGTCCTATGACGAGTCATTATAGGTGGGTGTACATATATTATGTCTTCTTGTGGCAGAGTCCATATCGCCGAAGTGCTGCTGCCACTGAAATATCATGCCAAAGACACCAGACATGACACCCCACCCAGTCACATTATTCTGTCACCGGTACAACCAGTCCCGTTTCCTTGCTCTAACCTCTCAGTGCTGAGTGCCAAGCGAGGCAGCAACAAGTATCTTTTTTAAAGTCTTTGGTATGACCAGACCCGGGTTTGATCCTGGGTCTCCCAACTTCGAGGCGATGTATTACCTGTCTAATTTTTTACAAGCGTATTGTCAACCAACATCTTCAATGTAACGGTGTTACCAGGTATCAAGCATAGTCATGGTATAAGAGTAAACAAAAGAATCTAAATTTGATCCGTGAATAGCCAGACAATCCACAGCATGGCATAAACATGACATGTAACACATGAGTTCGGTCATCATTGTATGGCAGTTTAAGCAGGCGTACATTCTTACCAAGCAAATCAATGTATTCCCGGGTAAGTTGTCGTGACAACTGGTCTTCCAACACCTCCTGAGATTCTGGGTTAACATCATCATCAGCACTTGCAGGGGGGAAAAGTAGAGAAAACAAAGGCAATTTAGAGTCTACAATGGTACAGTATGATGTGCTCAAAACAGATCAAAAACTGTCATATTCTTTGTTTCCCATAATACTTTATACACATGCATTGTCTTTATCTATGGTGGGGGGAAAAGGGGGCAGAGCCCAGGAGAAACCCATGATAATCAGCTGGTTGTAGACAGAATTCCCATGTATGCCCAGAGAGGAAGTTGGCAAGAGCTGGATTTGAACTCACAGGGACCACATTGTTGAGAGGCTCCTGGGACGTTGCGCTCGCTGGCGTGCTCGGCCACGGAGGCCCCCAAATTGCATGTAACATACAATGTTCTTTGACTCACCTATTTTCAGATCGCTGATTTATCACTTGCCACTTAGATTCAAGCCTCTGAAACACAAATTAACAGATTTATTGATTGATTGCAGCCAATGATTCATCCTTATATTCCTCTTATACTTGATCAACATTAAGTAGGTCAAACAGTCTTCTGCTCTTCCATAATGGTGGACTGTATAAATGAAAAATGTACCCATCAATAACTTTTTCTTTCATTCATTTTCAATATTATTCAGTTGTACGTCATAATGACTGAACAGCAAAAACAACAAAAACGTGAGAAAATTCTCGTAACATCTTTTTGAGACAATTGCACATCTTTGCAACTAACTAGGGCAAATATTTGACATGTGCTTAACATTAATTTTGGAATTATTGTAAATACTTACAACAGGGCTAATCCGATAGTCAATTATAGCTGTAAGTTACAACTAGCACACCGTACAACCCCTTCAGACAAGAGGGTGTTGATTGTAAATTAGGTCTATGATTGTTATCTCAGTGATTTACAACCATCTTGGGCTTACAATCCCTTTGTGGAAGCAGCCCCTGATGTCTTCAAGCAGCCATTCCAGTGAGGCAGCACTATAAATGTCAACACTGAAGCTGACCAGCTACAAACGCATTGCTGATATCATGTCGCAATGCATGATAAGTTGAAACTTACATTAACCCAAACACAAATAGTTGAATAACAAGAGAGTAAATGTAAATCCAACAATCCATGTTATATATTTCTCTCCCTCCTCTCTTTGGAATCTGGCACTATGTTGACATGTACATGTATACACAGGTGCATGTAAGTGCGAGCATTCAACACAGGGCTGTACAAATGGGACTTGAACCTAGGCTATAGTTTATTTATTTATTTATTTGATTGGTGTTTTACGCTCTACTCAAGAATATTTCACTTATACGACGGCAGCCAGCATTATGGTGGGTGGAAACCGGGCACAGCCCGGGGGAAACCCACGACCATCCGCAGGATGCTGGCAGACCTGCTATAGTTTAAGTTTTATTAATTCTTATTAAAGTGTACATGAAGTCAAAAATAATGTATGCCTCAAATTAGAGGCAACAGAGATGTTAATTCAGAAGTGCTTTACATTGTTTGCCTACAGCTATTTATTACCAAGAAAGCAGATACTTCCTTAGAGTTTTTTCAAAATATTTTCTTAGGTTTATCAAATTATTCTGTGATGCAAAAAATCTATTAAAACTTATTAGAATTAACTAAGGGGGTTAATCATATTCAATTACACAGAAAGTAACTATTTTCAAAATGTTACATAGAAGGAATTCTAATGAAGAGAATGTGACATCATGTCACTTGGATTTGGCTTAACTAGGCCATCGTAATTTACCTTAACGTAAGTGCACATTACGATGCAGCCAACATTTTTTAAAAAATCAAACAAAAATTGTTTTGGGGGATAGTTTTGCCCAGAGCATTGAATGCCAGTGACTTTGATACATTCAGGCCCCAACTAACAGTACTCAAAACTTTAATGACAACCCTAATTTTCTGTCAATGTGTTGTTGTTGATGTAACTTCACCTGAAACATATAAGGGCATAGACTGGCCAGCAGGGGGACGATACTGGTGGAATGGAACTCTGATGGACAGTGCAATATCAAAGGCTTCAGGAAAGAGCTTGCCCCAGTCAAGGAAATATAAAAACATCTTCAACCAAATGAAAATAGTTTGACACGATCCTCAGCAGTAACTGACAACACCAATAATAGCAAATAGTTTAAACCTTATAACTTATAAAAGTTTGGATCATATTCAGGAAATAACAATCTCATGCATATTCATGAGATGTATGAACAGAGTAGATGACCCCGTGTCTCAGTTGATGACCTAGTTTTGGCTGATCACTCTCCAACATTTTTTCCTTTTTAAATAAGATTCCTTTTCTTAATCCCATCATATTGGCATTAGGGAGTTCGATTATAACCCATTAAAGCGCTGCTGCCCCCATAAATTCTATTGCAAGAAAGAGCTGCTTCAGCTTGTCAATTTCTAAAAATAATCTGACTTCCTACCTACATTGTTAGTTTTTAGGCCACATGTGAATCCTTCCACAAACAACACACCTGTAAAACTGTGAAAGTCCCCCAGAACTAAGGAGCCAAAAATAGAGAGCCATGGTCCATAAAACTCTGTTTGCAGTGATTTATTAGCCGATTTCATCCACAAAAAAAGGATTCCACGATATGTAAAATACTGTGTACCTTTCCCACCATTTTTCCTATTTGTTTGGGATAGTTACTATGAGCCCAGCTTGCTCAATGTGATTTTGGCAGGATAAATACTGCTGTATTAAGTAGCATGTAAACTAAAGTCCTTGTCAATGATGAATATCTAAATAAAGCAGTGGCAGATTTTGACAGAATAGAAGCAGAAAAAAAAGGATATGAATGATTGGCCTTAGCCTGTAGTCAGGAATGTGGTCCAGTCCCAGGAAAACGGTCTTTAGGAACATTTCAGCCAGGCCAGGCACTGCGTAGAACTCATAGCCCAAACACTGGCCCGCATTACCCAGAATGTGACAACTGTGAAAGGAGCAAAGGTATAAAACGGTATATAAATACACGTGAGAAGGTCTGGCAACAACCTGCGGATGGTCGTGGGTTTCGCCCGGGCTGTGCCCAGTTTCCTCACACCATAATGCTGGCCGGGGTTGTATAAGTGAAATATTCTTGAGTATGCCGTTAAACACCATTCATCCACCTTATACAGGTAGAGCCACTTTTGTGAAGTTTCAATAATTTCTCTTCATGATGTGTTGGCATTACATGTATCATTTTATGGCCTTCATGTGCTTCTGTAAGTGCAGTTTTACACTCCAAAGTTAAAAGTTAGAGCATTTATATGAGGCCTGATCCTCTTCTGTGTGTCTGAACACACTAACTAGTAGACCCAACCATTTTGGCTGACCCCATTCTTCTCAGCCAGTGCATATGGGATTCACTGTATTAAACACTGTAATCTGGACGAACTTTTGAAAAGAACGCAAAACTTCATGTTTGATCTCATATTTATATGGGCTGCAATTATTAACAAACAATGAGATAAGATAGGTATCCTGCAATAAAACATTTTCCAAAAATGGCCGATGTACCAACCTGCAGTCATGTATGTTAGAGAAGAAATTCTGCATTCTCTCCAGCGGTCCTTTGTTAGCTGACAGGTCTGTGTTGTCAATACACGGAGGTTTGATTCCTGCACACAAAGTGACATTTTGGTTTAAATTAGTTTGCTTTTGTTAACCACAAGCAAGCCTTCCATATTAGACAAACATTTTAGTTCAAAAACACCAAGATATTATCTCATGAATTCTTCAACAAAATGCTTTATGTACACTTTCTTTGATTTGGTAAAAAGATTTACCTATGTATATCAAGTATAACCAAGGAACATAAGAAACCCAACAGCCAGCAACTTAACTGTAACTCTCATATTCCACAAAAGCTCAAGTAACCATCTTATTATATTTTTATATAAGTTTCTGAATAAATGGCGGGTACACACAGCTTCTCACAGTATTTCACAGTACTTCATAATAACAAGCCCAGAAGCCTGCATGTCACCAATACGACCCATTTCTTACCTAACACGGCCTGTTTATCAGCATCCTGCAGATCGTAAGCTTTGGTGAAATCTGGGTGGCGCAGTTTCACATTATCAGCATTCCACAGAGCATTGAGGGTTCTGTTCAAATGATAAGCAGATAAACACAAAAGACAGACCTGCCATTAACGGAAGGTAAGGTATATGGAACATAGTACAATCTTTATCAGCTTAAAAAATTCTGATGTATGAAGAATAGTATAAACATCTTTTTGATGGCCAATATAGTGTTTTGTCAGCAATTTCACACTACTCTGGTTCATATCACAAAGAAATTTTCTCCAGCTGAACAGTTCTATTGCTGTCTTTAATATGCACATGTACAGTGTTGTTTCGCTTGTAAAATACACAAGAATCAACAGCTACACCTACATGTACATGTGACCCATTCACAGAATACAGACAATAGGCTAATAAATAGAATTATTACAATTACTTATGAATTATTTACTTATTCATTTATTTCAGGGGCCTCCATGGCTCAGTTGGTTAGCGCGCTAGCGCGGTGTAATGACCCACGAGCCTCTCACCAATGCAGTCGCTATGAGTTGAAGTCCAGCTAATGCTTCCTCTCCGGCCGTCTGCGGGAAGGTCTGCCAGCAACCTGTGGATGGTCATGTGTTTCCCCTGGGCAGTGCCCGGTTTCTTCCCACCATAATGCTGGCTGGCGTCGAATAAGTGAAATATTCTTGAGTACAGTGTAAAACACCGATCAAATAAATAAATATATATTTATTTGAGTACTGTTAATGCCATACTCTCTCAAGATGGCAGTCGGACTAATGGGTGGAGGAAAACAAAGTTCCTAGGGTAAACCATCAACCTTTACCTTGTACTTCTTGACTTAAAAAGTATTTGAGCTGGATTCAAACATCTCATTAACCCACTTATAAAATGTTTGGCCAGAAATAATAACGTTTATGCCCAGGACTGAACATGGGTCTTCCTCATCAGAGGCCGATGCTCTGACCATGTCATCGATGCTGAATCTGTCTGTTACACAGAGAAATCTTCTCAGTTAACAGTGTTCGGTCTACCGCACAAGTCTAAGTTACCTCATGAGGATCAGAAGGTTTTCCATCAGCTGTATGATATGGTCTGTTGCAGGGTTCCTGAGGACTGTGGAACCTCCGGCTGTGTTGACCTGGAACCCTCCAGCTTGGGCAACCTGCCAAAAACACAAGGAAACATGCCTTCAGCTTTGTATCTAAATAAAGTTTTTAGTGCGGGCCTGAGGAGTAGTTCTCAGTGGCAAGCTGCTAGCTCACTACTACCTCATTTACCGAACGTTTTTGGTATCCAGCAATGTGTCTCGGATCTCGGATGTACACTACTTTTGAGAACTTTGGCGTATACACCATCTCCAGGTTATTCAGTACACTTCTGTTTTGTATTAGAGGCCTAATATAAGTGTATTTACTCGTTTGATGTGTAGCACTGTGAAACAGCTGTTCAGTGATACACAGGTGCACCATTGGGATGCCACTGGCTGGCTGGTGGCATGCCACTGGCTGGCTGGTTGAATGTTTCATGTATCCAAATAAGCTTCACCTTGCCTACACACATGTTTGTGTGCAGAGATAAAGCTATGGTCTGTAAATATACATGCAGTGACCAGTAGCCAGCAGTGAACTAAAAGTTAAGTCTGATGTAAATCTTGATACCAGTCTCATCCTAACTGAAAGTAAATGGCACTTCAATTTGGATTAAGGTCGAAACCTGGCTTATAAAATCCTTCTTCCACTTTTGAACAACAAGCTGAAGCAGTTCTTCAGTGATTAGCTATACGCCGCTGGCTTTTTAGTGGCTTGCTACTGGGTTGACAGTAAAGAGATAAGACCATCTGAACCTGTATTTACAAACTGTCATTCAATACAACTACTACTTTTTCTGTCGTCAAGATATGACCTCCACATCCACAGAAATGACATGAATAGCAGCAGAACAGAAACATGGAAATGTAATTTAGTACTGTACAAAAGTGCACATTCGTTTCTACATCTCTCTGAACAACATGTTCCACTGCACCAATCTGGAATCACCAGAGTATAAAATCAAACTGTCCATGTTTAAAAGCTACAGTATGTAAGATATATACAGTGACTACATACATGTATATACAACATGTCATACAATTTTTTAGTCATATGGTGACCAGAGTCATTCTAATTCTTTTGGCAAGATGAGCCTATGTTGCCAAAATGCTGCCATCACTTGAGTACCATGCCAAAGACACCAGACATGGCACCCAACCAGTTCACATTATACTGACATAGGGACAACCGGTCCTGTTTCCTTGCTCTAACCTCTCAGTGCAGAGTGCTAATCGAGGCAGCAAAACAGTACCACTTTTAGAGTCTTTGGGATGACCATGATTGATCGCATCAGCTACAGATCCGCTGTACACACCTGGGAATCATCTGGCCACGTGCTCCGCTTCAGGACAGCTAACATTGTGCTGATACAGTATGTAATCTGCAGGAAGAAAATGACAAATATTACTGTGTAAGATTCATTAAACCACATTTGATCATGAACAACACAACCATGAGTCTAATATAATGCTAGCTATACCATCAGTGTCCAGGAGAGACATATTCTGCCAACTACAGATGGGGGAAAGTGGAAGGACAGTAAAGGTGAGGCACGTGTATATGACTTTCAATTGTCCAGGCACGTAGTCACATCTGCCTTCCATACGGAAAACTAAACCAGAACAATCGCAACAGTGGTACATTTTCATGTTCCGTTCGCCATCAATAGGAAAATAGGATCTCAGAAATCACCTTTTGGGGGGAATGCTAGTGGCAACGTCACCAGAATAGACTTTAATTTCCCTTGTAACCGAAAAGCACTACTGTTTATTGCATTTGAGAAATTGACGATAGAAACTTCACTAATTGACTGGCACACACTAACCTAAATCTGTCATTTGACAGCTTAGAAGCAATTGCTGGTAGATCAGATTTGAGGGCAGGGAGACACTTTGGGCTGTGCTCCTCAAGCCTCTTTCTACTCAATGGTCCAATACATCACTAAATGCTCGTGAGTTGTCTAATAATAAGTAACTCAATCGACTTCAGGAAACTAGAAATTTCTCACACAGTTTCTTCATCTTTACGTGAAATATTTGAAACTGTAAGCTATTTGACAGATAACCTTAACTGAACTTCGTTGCTTTTTTAACTTACATGAGATCTGTTGATGCCACTGACATCTTCACTACTGGGCTCCACTGGAGGCTGGTCTAAGCCCACATAACACATGAACTTCCCGGGGTCCCAGAATGCCCTGCACAAGAGAGAAAAGCACAATTCAACAGAAACCAGAGAGAATAAATTCAAAATACTCAAATTGTGCATGGTACATTTCCAACATGTTTCCTCTTTTCAAAAGAGCTATTAAATATTTTTTTTTTTTTTTATCACTGTTGAAGAGATTTCTTTTCCTTTCTTTTTCCAGGTATATTCCATTCTGACTACATGGACTGTGCTCTAAACACTAACAAGCCAGTCCTCATTTTATCACACTGTGATCCAGTTAACAGAAGTTTAAAGACAAAATGGTAGGCAAGTGTTCACAGTGTAGTGTACACTGAAGATACATGTAAGCTGGCCAGCAAAGTGCTCACGACTGAAAACAATATGGTAGAGATTCCAAAGAAGTGATCTAAAAGTTTTTATGTGCTGCATTTATTAGATAAGCTGTCACAGAATTCTCAACATAATTCCCTTCAAATCCTCACCACAGAAAGAATCTATTGTTATTGCATTTGTAATACTGATCTTACTGTTTGAATTCCTCTGACAACCACATGGTCTTCACTGGCTTTATAATAGTCTCTATAAACCTGGACTGTTTCTCAAAGTTCTGGTACTGGTTACTGTAAAGAATTTTAAAAGAAGTTTATGTTTGAAGATATAAAGTTGTGATAAAGTTCTCAAAGAGAATTTACTTACCCAAATTCCTCTACCTTTCCATATATGAAAGAGCAACTTCCAGTGCAATTCATGCACATTTTGAATTTGACTTTAGAGGCAAAACGACAATTGGCCAATTTCAGGGCTTCACAAAAAGTATAAGTTTATCAGTCCACATAGAATAATGCCTTCACAATAAGCTTTAATAAATACCTTGCAATCATGCAAACAGGTATTAACCTTTACAGTATTGTAAAGGAATTACAGTACTGTCATGATTGAGGCAGAACATAGTCGCAAGCAACAATATGGTGCGATATGATAAGACACACTAAATACTACCAGTCTTAAAGGTCACACTGTACACTTTACATTGCAGACTTTAGTGAATGGAAAGACTTAAATAAATCACACACTTTATTACTTCAACAGAAATTTGGTACAGTGTCACATTCAATTTATTTACTTGATTGTTGTTTAACACAACACTCATGAATTTTTCACTTATACAACAGTGGTCATTTTTATGAGCAGAGGAAACAGGATTGCCTGATGCTCAAAAACAGCTCACCTTCACAGAAAATCCCATTCCTTGTTTTACAAGTAGACAAGTGGTTTTAAGAAACATAAAGAGCCCCACAAGCAACCACCAATCATATTCTCACAAAGGCCCAAAAATTGAGAACAAAATCTAAAAATGAATTGTCCAGGGCCATGTCATATTAAATGAAGCATGCAGGCTGTTACATGATATGTGTCACCCAATCTAGTTAACACAGCAGATTGTAGGGTATCACGGAATGCTGCCAAGCAGTAAACTGCGAAACAGGCTTTTCAGGGTACGTAATTAAAGAGCACACACTTGATGAGTATTAGGGCCTCCATGAGGGTGCACTTCTCCATCTGTGACAGCTGATCTGGGTCTCCACTGATTGAGGAGATATGGGTACACAGCTGATCAAAGGCTGGCTGAAAATACACGTGTACACTTATTAAAATGTGGTTACCCAGCTGATGAAAGGCTGGCTGAAAAAATGCAACATGTACATGTATTTACAAATGAAACATGGTTACATACATGGAGTTTATCGAAGAATGGCGGAAAATACACAACATATGTACAAATATTTAAATGTGGGAGCACAGCTGTTCAAAGGCTGGTGGAATTGGAAAATACACAAAAATGAAATCAGAATTACATATTTCTCAATGCCTGTACTGATTTTATACCTGCTGTAAATTAGGGTGGTTTTTTATAGATCCAGTAACATACAGTATAGATGGTGTTTTATATTTTTAACTTTGTGTTGTAACTTCCAACAAGTTTGAAGGCTGTCGAACTTCCAACAACTTTTAAGGGTGCTGTAACTTCCAACAACTTCCTAAGTGTGCTGTAACTTCCAACAACTTTATAAGGGTGCTGTAACTTCCAACAACTTTCTAAGAGTGTTGTAACTTCCAAGAACTTTATATGGGTGCTTCAACTTCCAAGAACTTTATAAGGGTGCTGTAACTTCCAACAAACTTATAAGGGTGCTGTAACTTTCAACAACTTCCTAGTGTGTTGTAACTTACAGAACTTTATAAGGGTGCTATAACTTCCAACAACTTTATAAGGGTGTTGTAACTAATCAACAACTTTATAAGGGTGCTGTAACTTCCAACAACTTCCTAAGTGTGTTGTAACTTCTAGAACTTTATAAGGGTGCTGTAACTTAACAAAAGGATATCAAGGTGCCATTGAAAGATCTTCATAAACACACAACACGCGTGGATTGTTACATTCTTCACTGCCCGCACTAACTTACCAGTAATAAATCAGGGTGCTGTTATATTTAACTTACCAGCGATATATCAGGGTGCTGTTTACATATTTTCACTAGCACATCCAACATTCTTCTCTGCCTGTACTTACTTACCAGTAACAAATCAGGGTGCTGTTTACAGATTTTCACTAGCACACAGCATGCATGACGCCTGACATTCTTCACTGCTTTGCTTCTTGTTGACTTCGTCTGACCAGGAATGTTGAAGACAACCAAAGAAAAAATCTTGAACAAAAAAGTAAGAAACACAGTTTGCATTGAACAAAACAGTTTAAATATTTTACTGCTTGCCACATCTCTATCTACCAATCACTTGAACACTAAATGCAGAAGACTTGCATAACAATGTATTACTGGTACACTAGCATCCTGGGTTTCAAACAAAAAAAATCTGCAAATACATTTTTCCTCACATGTCATGTAAATCAATATAATTTTAAGGTACTGTAACCTAAACATTGCTTCCAAATTTGGTGACGCTCAGTTTAATGCAGGTTTGAGAAAATGACATTCGGCAACCAATGAGAGTTTAAATCATTACACTACTTAGATTTATTTATTTATTTCATTGGTGTTTTACGCCGTACTTAAGGATATTTCACTTATACAACGGCGGTCAGCATTATGGTGGGTGGAAACCAGGCAGAGACCGGGAGAAACCCACGACCATATGCAGGTTGCTGGAAGACCCACTTAGACAGGCTACACCGATCTGAACAAAACTCAAGTGGCAGATCTTAGCATATCAAATTATTTATTCATTTGATTTTTGTTTTACTCAGAGCCCAATTAACAACTGAAAACCTCTTGAGTCCTGGGCTTGTGCTAGTATGCTAACCCCTGTACCACAGAGGTTTAGTTTAGACCTAAAGTTTAGATTGTTGTCACCACAGAGACTATAAGTGCAAACAATATTTAGTTTGACCTCGCTGATCAAGGGTTATAGTCACTTTCTATGAGAAAACAGGCTTCCTGGATAGCAGTGCACCACACCCTGAAATACCTTATCACAGCAAACAATTCTACTTACCTTATCCAGAAGAGATGGTAATATTTCTGGGGCCGAAGTAAGGAAAACAAATAATGCAGAAATGCAAGACAGCAGTGATGACAATATTAGGGGGTCCTGAAAATATAGCATATGATGATGATGAAAATGTTGCATGAAAGGCCACAGTTTTGTGCATAATACTAGCTAAATTGATATCTGGTTGTGAGAAACATAAAATAAGAACCGTGTCGCTACTGCCCTGTGGGTCATTACTGCCCGTTAATGTCCTCGCATTTTATAGACAAGCCTCTCAACCACTAGCTACATTGTTTGATCATGAATTTTTGGTGAAGTCTGATTAACTTCTTTTTGGAAAAACTCAAGTGTTAATATCAAAAGTATCATTTTATTCACGACCTTTGCATGCATCTAAAAGCGCATTTTTACTGGTCAAATTTTGGGGTGAAATACTGTGATTGCCACATCAGGAAGTTACCTGTGTTTGGTAGACAAAGACTGTCTTGAGCAGACGGATACCCTCCTGCATATAGCTGGTGTCCCCAGTTACGGACGGCAGCTTGGTCATCATGTTCTCCAGGAAAACAGTCATGGCGTCCCATTCCAGAAAAGAAGGGGAGCTCAAGTTACAGTTACCACTCTCCGTCGCTGAAATGAAACATAGAAGCAAGTTTTCAACAGATTGACATTTTAATTCATTTATTTGATTTGCGTTTTACGCCGTACTCAAGAATATTTCACTTATACGACGACGGCCAGCATTATGGTGGGAGGAAACCGGACAGAGCCCGGGGGAAACCCACGATCATCTGCAGGTTACTGGCAGACCTTCCCACGTACGGCCGGAGAGGAAGCCAGCATGAGCTGGACTTGAACTCCATCGACCGCATTGGTGAGAGACTCCTCCTCCTGGCTCGTTACGCTGCTCTAGCAAGCTAACCAACAGAGCCACTGAGGCCCCCAATTGCCATTTTAAAGCAAGTTTATTACTGCTTGTCGCCTATACTAGTATTTAGGGATGGGCGGAGAAAACAAAAATTGCTTTGGAAGATATACATCATGAATGAGCTTCATTCTAGGACCACATAAAAGACTACCCTCAACCACATACTTCCCCTGAGGCTCATTGAAGTACGGCAACAGATATGATCAGATCTTTCATTTGTGTTTTACTGTACTGATGAGTATTTGACTTATATGATTAAGATCTGGGGCTGTTTTCACGAAGCTTTCTTAGCCAAGTGTGCCCTTAACCATCATGATAACATATGTTGTAGAGATATGACGTGCACTTAGCTAAGTTCTACTTAACAGTAAGTATGCTTCATGAAACTGGCCCCATCTTTGTGAGTGGAAGAAACCATGTCAATCCCAGAGTAAGCTACCACACCTAACCAGGTAACCAAAACTATTCTTATGGTATAAAACACAACCAAGTACACCCAACTTTATTATCTACCTTTCTGAACAGCTAACGCCGACCTTTTGTTGAATGCAGACACAACTTACACTTAACCCTTTTCCTTACCTGTTCCGGCATCTACAGGTTTCTTGAGTAAGACATCAAGCCACTGCACTGCAAAGCCAAAGGTAAAGCTGGGCTCCAGGCGTGTTGATAATCTGATCGTCTCAGAAATCTCTGCCCTGTACTCTGATAAAGTGATTGACAAGTGTAAGGAAAGTACACATATTCATTTGGCAAATCAGATTTTCACACTGACATTCCAGTACAAAGTTAAGTTCCCAACGAGATACATGTATACATACATGCCACAGTAATGTGGCTCCATTTGGGTTCAGATTTTTAAACCTTTACAAATGGAATGAAATTTTTGTAATATGTGACTCCTAAACCTGCCCAAGAACATAATTTAAATGACCAATCTAATACTGTTTAATAAGTTTTCTATATTCTGTACACCACACCATGTTAACATTGAAGTATCCTTAAAGATTAATTGTCGAATCAATTTAAAAAAAACTTGCACATACATATCTATAAATACCATTTTTTGAAAACAATTAATTGTTAGCTGTTTGCAAAGCGCTTGTAAAGACTGTTACACACAGGTAAACATATAATTATGAAACAAGCACTTCTTATTCTCCAAAGGTGTAGACATTACAACAGGTTTTGTAATCAAAAATCAAAATTACTTTTTGTTTAGATCAACAAAATATTGACAAAAACGTTTTTTTTTTAAACAAATTCCAGATGATATCGAATTCTTACTTGAGAAGAAGGCATTGAAATCTTCATCGCTGTCAAAATCCTGCCTAGCAAAGTCGCAGCTTGGGGAATTTATCTGACTTGGAAAGCCAACCTAAGTACAATCAAGCATTTCGTTTCATCTGTAAACTTCTGTATTTTTTGCTTCATTGATGTTTGATGCGAGTGAGTGAGTGAGTGCTTTGGGTTTCACTTTGAACTTAGCAATTTTCCGTCATAAGACGACTAAGGAGTCCTCAGAGAGCATGTACGTGTGATGTGCCTCTTTGCCGCAGGGCAGATTTTCACCGCTCTTTTTATCTAGCGCTGCTTCACTGAGACGACTTACCAAAGACAAGTAAGTTGCCCCACCCCAGCCACTATAATGATACAGGTCAACCAGTCTACCTTCGTGCTGAATGCCAGGTGAGAAGCCACAACTTATTCTCTTAAGGTCTTAGGTGTGACCCTGGATTGACCCTGGATCTGCTGCCCCTGAAGCAGATGTTCTACCAACAGGGCCAGTCATTGATGTTTGATGTCACACTCCTAATAATGTCAGGTAAAGACCCACATGATAGAGGTACACCTAGAGAAGCACCCGATGAACCCTACCACATTATGTTACAACTGACCCCTTAAACTTTCACAAAGATGCATACATATAAATATTAAAATCAACCACCTGTACTCATGTTCTATGACAGAAATATTAGCATGTTAACTCATAAAAACAGATCAATTCAAATACCAAAATTAATACTTCCAAAATATATTTGCCAATGAAAGATGTAAATACATTTGCATGCGATTCACTTACTCTACATGTATTTTAACTGAAGTTTTGCAATTTGCAAATGATGTATTTCACTTCATACTGTTTGATTCATTTTTCTTCTAGGAACCACTCACCCTACTTCCTCAACCTTTCAGTGCAATACAGGAACATTTTTAATTTGATTTTGAGGACACAACTAAGTTGGTTGGATTGGCCAATTTTCAGGTTTCACAAAAAGGAAACTTTTATCAGTCTACACAGAATAATCCCATCAGATTGTGCTTGTATTAACTCCTTGCAAACATGTGAAAAGGTTGAAAGAATTATAGTATGAGCTTTGTGAAGTTTGATTATTTTTTTACCGGAATAACTTAAGAATTCTTCACTGATACAATAGCAGTGAATAATACGGGTCCATATTATAATGAGCAGTATATACATGTACCTTTAACAATGTGATTGTGGCTGTTTCCATTAGTTTAGGTATGAAGGATAACACCACAGAATCTTGAGATATAACTTCATGACGTAGAAAAGATGCCCACAAGGACTGAGTAAAACTACCAAGCATCTACAACAAAGATGAGGTTCATTATTAAATCGAATATAAAGTAAATGATAAAACAATAATACATATACTTACGACAAGTTTAACAAGGAGATTACAAATTTATTGGCGAAGGCTGTAGTTTCAAATTTGTCAAAAACCACAATGGTGCATTTTATGTTCCAAGTGATGATATTTCAATGCCAAAGGGACTTCAACTGTTCAAAAGTTTAATTTCTGGTTCATATTTATTCATAAAGCTTATTGTTGACAACATTATTTTCTAGGTATTGCAACATTTTTGAAAGCATACAAAACCTGTTTTTATGAACAAAAATGAAAAATATTTGTTTTATGCCACCAGCATTATGACAAGAAGGAAAGCAGGGCTCACACGAAACCCATGATCATCTGCAGGTTGCTGACAGACCTTCCAATGTACGGAGTGGAAGCCAGCACTTGACCTCACAGGGACTGCATTGGTGAGAGGCTCTCGAGTCTTTATGCTGTGCTTGCAAGTTAATTACTCAACTACTCAGGCCCCTGCACACTTTATAACCTTTGTTCTACTCCAGAATTTCTTCAGCTTCCTGAATTGTGGGAAATACTGGGTGTGTGCTGTTGGGTGGGAGCTGAGCTGTACTTACCTGACTGGGGTGTAAGGTGAATGCCAGGACTGACTGGAGATACTTCTCAAAGTTAGGTGGCCTGCATACTCCTTCAGCTGAACCCTGACATATATAAAAATATTTTTGAGGATTTCACTCATAAACTTCACACACAGAAACACTTAACTGCTCTCATTTATCCATAATGTAAACTGGTATAAGTGGACGAAAGGAGGAATGCATCAAAGAAAGATGAGTTTTAACATTAGTTCAAATCTTTAATCAAAATATACCATAATATACTACAGAATTCAACTCCTGTTAAACTTGACTGCCAGCAATTCCGTGGTGTGACTATGTATATGTGTAGTTTGCTAGTCAAAGCCTCAAACCAACACCTCCAGGGTGCAAATCACATGACACAAGTGGCAAAGGGTAGGATGAATTATGATGTATATCACGGCATTAAAGCGGTCCTAGTTATCATAAAATCATGTTGATTTCTGCTGTAATGTTGCAGAGGTTGTATGCGACCCAATTTTATCATATCACATATATTTATTTATTTATATTATTGGTGTTTTACGCCGTAGTCAAGAAATATTTCACTTATATGACAGCGGCCAGCATTATGGTGGGTGGAAACCGGGCAGAGCCTGGGGGAAACCCACGACTATCCGCAGTTTGCTGGAAGGCCTTCCCACGTACGGCCACAGATCACATATTCAACAAAAAGCATTATGCATTACAGCAAATAACAACAGCGTTTCACTTCCGTTTCCAATAATAGGATTCAGCGTACAGCATCCAATGTGACAACAAATTTAAAATTCAACAAGATCATATTTCTTTCCTAAAGAAGTTTTCACTTTAACTGAACTTAAACAGTGGACTTTCAAAACTCCATACTCTGAAATTTAAATCCAGATTTAATTGGTCAGTCCAGTTTATCAAAGGAATCACACTACTTGCACGACATTAACTTGAATCATTGTGTATTTCTTAGACTGACATTCCACATTATCCCAACACACAGTTCTGTGGTCTCAGGGGCATGTGACCAATGTGCCGTATTGTTTTCATTGTTTGGGAATTTCTACAACCAAAAACATGTGGGAAATCAAGATGGTCACCAAAATACATTGAAGCTATAAGTCCATAGCTATCATTCATGATTATTATGGCTTAAAGAGGCTACACCAGAGATTTTTGCCAAAAATATCCATATTCCTGAATCAAATTTTTTGTACTTGCCAAGATAGCTCAAATTATTACCCTTTAACAAACATCAGACTTGTACGGCCATTACTGTTTATAGTGTTAAAATGATTCTATAAGTTATAATGCGACCCACTTTATAAATTTTAGGAATTTTATCAAATAGTTTTCAAATGGTAACACGTGCACCAAAATTCTGAGAAAGGTAACTGTTTAAAAATAAAAAGCCAAAAAATTGATTGGATCTGCTACAATCCATTTTTTGTAAAACATTTCTGGTACAGCCTGTCTGATACCACTTTCGCTTTATTGCTGCCATACAATGGTGACAATGTGGTGAATGACTGAAACGAAACTACACTTCACCTTTCTCTAGACATGTTACAAGTGCACAGTTTATCATCTTAATTTTGCATGCAGTTCTCATACTTGAACATTCATGTAAGAGAGATATAAAGATGACGGCTTACCCAGACAGCACAAAGCTGTTTGCCAATCTCTGTCAGAACTTGACACAACTTCTTTAGGAAGAGATAATAGTATTCATCTAACGACGAACTGGCTGACCTTAAAACACAAAGCAAAGCGCTAGTAAGTCAAAACCACCAGATCCAAACAATTCTTTATTTATTTAATTACTTGATGGCCGTTAAATGCCACATTCCAGAATTTTCCTAAATTGCACTTGCAAAGGAGGCAGTTATCTAGATGGAGGATATCGAATTGCCACTGACAGGTTACTGATGAGCTTTCCTACCTGCAACTTACACATCTGTACACCATATCGGTGGAAGACAGCTGTCGTCAACGAATGTTAGACATGAGCATTGTCAACCAATTATCATCACCAAGGAACCTACAAATTCCCTGTCCAAGGTGGGGACTGAACCAGCAATGACCGAGCTACATCCCACTACCTAACACAATATGGAAGGATATTTCATTAATATAGTGTAGCAAAAGAAACACTGCTTCTTTGAAAATGCAAAGAAAAGATTGAAAAACGTTTATCAGTGGCTTAACTTTATCACATGTGTACGACAGCAACTTGTTTATTTATTTATTTCATTGGTGTTTTATGCCGTACTCAAGAATATTTCACTTATACGACGGCGGCCAGCATTATGGTGGGTGGAAACCAGGCACAGCCTGGGGGGAACCCACGACCATCGGCTGCTGGAAGACACTCTCACGTATGGCCGGAGAGGAAGACAGCATGAGCTGGACTTGAACTCACAGCGACCGCATTGGAGAGAGACTCCTGGATCATTACGCTGCGCTAGCGCGATAACCAACTGAGCCACGGAGGCCCCAGCAGCAACTTGTTGTTCAACAAACAAACATAAGTTAGCATCCATGTCAGACAGAACTAGAGGTTGACATCAATAACAGCAGAAAGAAATTATTACCCTAATTCTTGTAAAATTTGGGACAGATATTAGTAGTGTTGAAAGTACATTATATTTCATTACCAGTCTTTTGGAAAAGTAAAGATATGAGTATGTTGTTCAATTGATGGTCAAACCATGTGAGAAGAAAGAAACTCAATATTCTGACTAGAATTACATATATATTGGCTAAAATGAGCAGACCAGGTGTCGCAAAATTTAGAAGAAATTCATTATTACACAATATGTAGCTTATTTTCTAGTCAGTCTCTAACATTTCTTACCCAGCAGCATTAAGAATTGTGTTCATGGCATCTTCACTGAAGAGAATCAACAGGGGCTTTCTCTCTTCAACCTGACCCTATGCAAATTATACAAATACATACATTCTTCACAACAGCTACTCACACAATCAGTTTTAGACGGTACAATTATTTCATAATACACAACATTTTGCTTTTGATTATTTTATTATTTACTGATTTATTTTGTAAGTGGGTTTCAATACTCGTATTGCTGCTTTCCTGAATACATTTATTTATACAGCAGTATTATTTAACAGTGTTTTCATAATCTTTGAGCAAATCCGCTGACCACATGCTACTTAACATTAAACAACTGTACAGCCCAAAGATAATACAATATGGCACCTGTAAAAATTTTTTATGTACATACAAATGTGAAAAACACAGCCATGAGTGACCACACTAGCCTGAACATATACACAGCAGACTGTAAACTTGGTGAAGGTTTAATGCCTACAAGTGTTCCAAGGTAATAAAGTTTATATATACCACAGACAAACAATGTATATGCCCTAAAACTTCCCCTGAAAAGGCTGATTTTTAACTCAAACTAAAGGCCATAAAACATTACTTTTGCTGATGACTCTGACATTTTTCAAACAGAATATTCTCCTACCATCCATTAAACTCTACAAACATTTTTCTATGATTATTAAAACTCACAGAATCAGGCAAAATGATCAACTTAAGTCATGGATGAAATTTTATGTCCAAATTTTAATGTATATTCAAGCAAACTAATCCCAGTCTCTTTAAAGCCAGCTTTACCTTTCTGCTGACAATGAGAAGCAGACACTCTGCAGCATACACCTGCAGCTTCTCTTCACTCAGAAGAAGACACAACATTTGAAGTAAGAGTCCGTTATTCTCCAGGATGTGGGACATGTTGACCCAGTCTACATAACCGGAGAGACAACTGAGCACAGCCTGACTGACTTTACAGTGTGCTGCAGCCTGTATAATGCACTCCTTCTCGGTACTGCCTTTCTAAATGAAGACAGACAAAACAAAACAATGAAATAAAATGACTGGAGAAATTTGATCGTTAATTTAATGCTGAGGGGCAAATTAACCCTTACAATGGTTGAAAATATAGATAACTGTATTGCATAAACTGTTGTAATCATCAAAGTATCAACTTTAAAAATACCAAAATTAAACATATTAAAAATATTTACAGACTAAATGTAATTTCAGCTTTCTCTGCCTAAACAGCCAATGACCTGTGAATGATCGGCCAATGATCTTGTGATGTAAAAATCATTACACCTTAACTTTGATTTTTTTAAACAAATCTGCACACTATCAGACCAGCAGTGAAAGCAGTTTGAAGGAAATTTGACCTCTAATCAAATCTACATGTATGTATTGAAACTGTCATTCCTAAATTTGAGATTAAAACTCAATGCTGTGGTTGGAAACATATCTTCTGTAAAAAAAGTCAATTTCAACAACAGAAATATAATTGTACTCAATTTGGATGCTAAAAATGGAATCTTCAAAGAGGATGGCAACTATTTTTGTCTTTGCCTATGACAAAATCAATTTTTTTCAAAAGGCAGACTGTAAATCTTAGCTGCCACTTTTCTCGTTGTTGTGTTGAAAATAGTCATACCCTTTTGACGAAACAAACAGCACTAACTTTTCAGCTCAGCTATCGATTCCTGCTGGGTGTCCAAATGTAACGAACAAAATGGACGGTCAATAATCAATAATAATCCAGGTGAAAGGAATGTTCTAAGCAAATAAATTAAATCAGAATCCATATCGTGTATCATAGTATTTTATATATTGTCGATAATCAAACTATTTATTTCAGTTTGACTGGATCTGTTCATATGTCCAAAATGCCAATATATATATATATATAAAATCAAAGTCGTACCAGCTCTGTGTATTTCCTTGTGTGTTGTTGGAGCAGATTGAGGAAAAATGAGAACAGGTCTGCCATACTGGAGGTCAACCCTAGCAGAATGTCACGTCTGCGTTGACTGGGCAGATTCTGAAATGCCACAACATCCTCCACCAAGCGAAGAAGAACTGACAACACAATTTCTGATTGTGTTTCCTGTGAACAAGACAATAAAAACCAGGTAATGAAAACCCATAATAATGTAGAAATTTTTATGACAGTCAATGCTTTCAATCATTTCAGAAGATCATTCAGATTTCAGAAGATATTCAGTTGGTAAGGCACATAAATACATGAGAAACACATATGTTGATATGACTGTGTGTTCAAATAGCTGTTCTAAAAAAAAAAAATTAAACAATTTCACTGTGGCAGTCTAATGTTGCTTTCCTTATGAATGAGAGTATTTCACAAGACTGTCTGCTTGCAGCAGGCTGTTTCCAATAGCATTATATTACTGCAATTAGCCAACCTTTTCGCATGTTTGCAAGGTGTTTATCCAGGCATATTCTGACGGCAATTATTCCGTACTGACTAATACCATTACACTTTTTGTGAAGCCCTGAAACTGGCCATTCTGACCAACGTAGTTTTGTCTCTAAAGTCAAATCATAAAAGTGCATAAATTGCACTAAAAGTTAGTCATATGCGAAAAGGTTAAGTAATTAGGGTAACAGTGCTTCCCCACTTGAACATCAACATGTAAAAAATTTGTCTTAGACATTACCCAACTTGGGGTTGAACCCTGGTCTCACCTTTATTAATATGAAGTGTTAAAAAAAATGAACATCAACATTTTAGGAAACTGAATACATGTAGTTCACTAATGATTTTACCCCAAGTTGACAGAGATCAGTTAAGTCTTTCAGCAAAGATGGCCACATCTGGGGCCAGGACCTCTTCACTACTTCCACAACCACTCGGGAGACACCATCTTTTATGTGGCTTTGCTCTTCCAATATGTAGTCCGTTCCCTAGGGAAAAATTTAAACTGATATTTAACACCTTTAAATTACAAAACGAATGAAATCTATGAAAACACACACATTTTTTAAAGGTGTTTGTAGTTTCTTTACAATACAAGAACATCTTCTTCTATCCACATGTACTCATAAAATCAAGATTTTCATCAAGATAATAACACAACTAAGGAATTGATTTCAATCATTGCCACTTGACTTTGGTTCAGTCTTTTATATGACATGATCATCAGCAAGTAATAATGTACAAAAATAAACCTACAGCAGCTATGAGTTCCAGAGAACTCGCCTTCATGGAGTCTTTATCTTCTTGACACATGTCATTCCAACTGTGCCTACAAATAAAAAGCAGTGAAAAATATATTTTCAATGGATTTATTTATTTTATGTCATCAGAACCCAATGGAAACTATTACATTTCACCACGGTTCAGACTCACTTAGGGACCACAGCTCAGTGAGCATGAACTGGAATTGAACCCACAACCTCATCCATCAAGGGGCTACAGTGGCTTCAATCTGATCATCCCCACATAAGGCAGGGACTCATACAGGTCATATTTATGAGCCAATATTCGGTTTGTAAAATTAAGATTAAAACTCAATGCTGTGGTTAGAAATTGAACTTCTTCCGTAAAAAAATCGATTTCAACAAAGAAATATAACTATACTTAATTTGGATACTAAAAACGGAATCTTCAAAGAGGATGGCAACTATTTTTGTCTTTGCCTATGACAAAATCAATTTATTTCAAAAGGCAGACTGTAACTCTTAGCTGCCACTTTTCTCATCAATGTGTTGAAAATAGTCATACCCTTTTGACGAAACAAACGGCGCAAACAAACTTTTCGGCTCAGCTATCAATTCCTACTTGGTGTCCAAATGAATCAGCCCTAGTAAATCCTCACAAGCATGAAACTGGTGGAAGCTGGATAAATTCAAACTCTAACCATCACGTCTGAATACATACTCCGCAGAGCCTATACAAGGGAGATAACTACTGACACTACTAACAACCAGCATATTTTGTACATCTTGTTTAATCTTTACTTTGATTGTTTGAGAAATTTTTTAGTGATCAGTGTTGTTTATGGGTTCCCTTTAGGTCATTACTGGTGTGACTAAACAATTAGCCCAGGTGTGTCAGGAGGTCAATCTAGTCAAGTAGTAGTAGTGGCAGTGATTCCCCTCACTGTGAGGAGTATGCCTCTAAAAATGGCTGTTGGAGTTTGAATTTATTCAGTTTCCACCCATCAGTTTAATGCTTGCCAGGACTTACCAGACATGACACACTGGGACACCTATCAGGAATCGATAGTTGAGTATGAGTATGGACAGACACATTTATTTGGCCGCCAACAAAATTGTATTGAACCCAGCAGAGGAAATACAGAGGTGTTCAAGGTAAGCTTATGTATCAAGACAGGGCTGTGATAGTATACAATATCACAGCCCTACAGAGCTAGATCTCACTATGAACATTTCAGTCTGCTCAACCAGCTTCAATGCATTAAAGGAGAAGAAAATGAAATATCAATGAAAATACCATTGAAAAAAGTATGCATTTTCTTTGCAGGTGCATGCCATAAACAAAATTTCTAATATGTACCTCAAGTTGATAAATTATAAATAAAGTCAGTGCCAAAATCTGCCATGAGCGACTCCATTTTGCCTAAGAACTAGTCCTGAAGTCTTGTGTTAGGAGGAGAATTGCCGTCAGAAACCGCCGAAGTGGAGTTCATACATTTTCCGGTAGAACTCTTCTTCCCAGAAGGTGGCGAACAGAACAGTTCATTTTCCGCTTGACGGATCAGGAAACCAGAATGTTTAGACGTAGGCTCCGAGTTTACCCGAACAAGCCGGCAGTTTAAACGGTTCTCACTGGGCTGAGAGGCAACACACCCCTTAGCATAAATTACATGGTGTTAAAGATGGAGGACGCGCTAGACTCATATATATGCTAGCTTTGCCGTATATGGGCTTTAAGTGTATGACGAGGAAAAATCGCAAATTATGCAGCAGGCACCACCAGATAGAAAAAAAGTGTGTTCTTTTCAGCCTATAGTGTCGTGTTTTTAAGTTTTATTCTCCTTTAAACCTCCTTATATGTCTCTGTGTGTGTGTATATATATATATATTCTACAAGGAATTCTACAAGACTTGGAGTGAATAGAATACCATACTCTGTCCTTAACAGCCAAAAAAAAAAAAAAAAATGATCCCATATTTATACACTAGCTGGTTATAATGTCAGTGACAAAACCTAGGCTCCATCAGAACAGTAATGTATATCTTTTTACAACAAATCATTTACTGGTAAACTTAATGGCATGTAAGGATATTCTGATAACCTTTAGGGACTGCCTAAGTTACAGAATATCCTAAGAAAAGCACAAACTACAGGGATATTACCTGATAAACTGAATTTACATCAATGAAAAAATTCCTTATATTCATTTGTACGGACAATAAAATTTTATTTACACTAAAATTTCTCTATGAGGCATTAAATTGTGGTCTGTTAATATCTAAAAATATTTTAGCCTAAATTAGCCTACAAATAGGGTGCCCAAATTAGCTCTGTATTTGGTTGTGCAATGCTATTAACATTCTACTTACTTGATGCTATGCTCCACTAGCTGTAGGCCAAAATGGACGCACTATATGTGACTGTTCCCTCTTCGCCAAGATTAAACCACAACTGGCACAAAGGGGGGAGGATTCTTTGAAGTTCTGACAAACCTAGTCACAAGCAGAGAAATGTGAAAATGACAAAATGATATCTGTCCATTGGCCAAAATCCTTCCTCTCAGGTCATATGTTGTAAGGTCAGTCAGGCAACCAGCGGATGGTTGTGGGTTTCAACTGGGCTTTGCCCACTTTTCTCCTGACATAATGCTGGCCAAGGTCATACATATGAGTTCAGCTTTAATTGCCAATCAAATAAGTAAATAAAAATTGATCAAAATCTCAGAAAATAAATTACACTACACGTATACATTTTTTTAGCCGGAATGTACAGACTAGTAAGTTGTGAAATTTTTGAATTCACAATAATTATGGCTGCTCAGCCTTTAAGTCAGAAACCCTGCCATTCACTGAAGTGTCCGTAAATACACTGCGGTGTGAATAACCATATCCGGTTAAACGAGGTGCCTGTCTTGAAATCCAGGATCTTTTTTTTTAATGAAACTTAACTGGATTACCATTATAAAATTAAGTTGTGTGTGGTTATGAGGAGAGATGTTATGAGGTAAATTTGACCAGCTAGAGATATGTGAGGTGCTTATTTGCACCACATTCTGTATATCGCCACTTTATAGAGAATGGCGGAGTCCCTGGTTACAGGTTGAGCAGCCATCATTATGGCGTATCCAAATATTTGAAATCTCTCCACCTAATAGTGTACTCAAACTACTATACCTGACATCACCCATGATTTAGCTTAACTTACTTTATACCATGTATAGTAGGCCTGTTTGTTGTGCACAAATATTTATTCATATTTATTTGATTGGTGTTTTACGTCATACTCAGGAATATTTCACTTATACCAAACCACGCCAGTCTGCATTATGGTGGGAGGAAACCGGGCAGTGCCTGTGGGAAACCCACGACCATCCGCAGTTTACTGACAGATCTGGAGGGGAAGCCAGCAACTGATGCACTATACTTAACAGCCGATCACTCACTGACAATTCAGTGTGATATATCCTATATACAATCAATTATCGCGCTTCGTGGTTCCCTCAAGACAGGTGATAGATTGACGCTTGTTCAGCAGTTGAGTACATCTATAATTCGCAGGGGCTCAGAGCTGATGCCATTTGGCTGCTTATCTTGACACTGACGATGTTGACGATGTTGTCGTTGTTGTGATGTGTCAGTACCTGTTGTGCTTCTAATCGCTGTTGTGGTGTGACACTGGGGCTCATTATCGTCTCCACAGCTGAAATTAGCTGGGGGATGACCAGTTCTAGCGCTGGGTCCATACTGTCCTACAGGCCACGAAAGAAATTTTCTTTACATGTATCGCACACTTCATCACATTTTCGCGTGCTCTTCCATCACAACACGCACGCGCTCCGACCGATGAACCAATCGGAAGCCTTTTGAGTCGACTATTTCTGCTTGAATAGCATGAGCCACTTGGAATAAGTATAGCTAGCGACTATTAACAGCGACCGTTTACCAAAGAGACCACTAACACCTTGCGCACCAATATACATGCAAAATCAAGACACGGACCAAAAGCATAAACGAACGGTGACCAAATACATATATATGTCACATACGTAGCCTTTGAAGGCTCCTTAATTAAAGTTTTGCCTTAAAAGTACAACACATCCGTTAAGTTTTCTTGTCTAAACTAGTCAGTTACCCGTGAAATAACAAAAATGCCACCTTGCTGCAGTCTTGAAACAAAGAGAAGAGGTCGCTCATGGTATATGTTCATGTATTAGGTCTGTTCATGTGTTAGGTAAAACCGTTCGTACACGCTCTAGTATTGCCGTCAATACAACAAAAACTTGTACATGCCAATCCTTTTATTTGTGATATTCAGACTTGTATTGCGGAAAAAAAAGTCAAGAATATACTTCATCGATTGGCATCAAGATATATTTGGCACACTCTCTCAGTAGACCTATTACCGTAAATATGCAACAAAAATTCGTGATTTGTAACAATGGATGTACACAGATATTGAAATTAATCTCCCATGGTAAAGTCGGGATATTTTCGTAAAACCAGGGCGGTAAACAAAACCGCAAGGAAACTATTTATCGATCGGCATCAAGAAACCTTCGGCACACTCTTTCAGTGTTACCGTAAGTACACCACAAACTCACATAATACGAAAAGAAAACAACAAAATAAAACAAAACAAAAAATCCAGGTTACATTGGTGTACACTTAATGACCTCTGATTTGTAAATACGGAATATTTTCATAAAACAAAACCATAAGTATATTGTTCATTAAGTGCTGCTCAGAAACACAAGGAAACTGAGTATCGATCGACACCAAGGAATCTTCACCACACTCTGTCAGTATTACCTTAAATACGCCACAAATCCGCAATGTGTAAAAAAAAAAAAAATGGATACATGGTGTATGCTTCTAATAACCTCTAATTGCAAATTCAGAATACTTTCACAAAACCAGTCAGGTAAATGAAACCTCAAGTAAACTGTTTATCGATTGACACCAAGAAACCTTTGGCACACGCCTTCAGTGGTTACCGTAAATACTCCACAAACACTCATGATGATGTATTGGGGTTAAATTAATAATCTCTCATTTGTAAATTCCGGATAATTTAAAAAAAAAAAACAGTGAGATAAACTGACCGAAGCTGGTATAGATCAACACCAAAGACCTTTGGCACACTATTTCATCATTACCCTAAATACGCCACAAACATCCATGATAAGTAAATAATGGGTCTAAGGGGATACAAATGGTCTATCTAATGGAATTTGGGATGCTTTTCTAAAACTAGAGGCCTAGCAAAAGTGCAAAGATGAGAACCTATCGATGAGCAAACCCAAGCGACGTCCCCTGCACTACTTCAGTAGTACCGTAATTCTGATATAGATAAATTCTGATAATATTCTGATAAAACATATATAATAATGCTAATGTGATTCAATTCGCTTAGAAATAAAGAATGCCCGTATACATAAATGCCGAAAAACTGTCAAGGTTGCCACGGTGTAAACAATATTTCAAAACTGGAATCTATCCAAGAAACTATTTGTGCGCTCTTTCATTATTCATTGACATACAGTAACAAATTTAGTTCCCGATTGCTGAATATTATTCAGCAAGTGGTTTAAAAGACTAGCAATGCATGAATGAATGAATTTTCACAATTTTTCAATCATATGACGACGAGAGTCATTTGGTGTGTGTGTACATGTACTGTGTTTTCTTGTGGCAGCCAAGTCCATATCATACTCTTACAAAGTATCATCCAGAAGACACCAGACATGACACCCCTCCAAGTCACATTATACGGACACCGGGACAACAGTCACGTTTCCTTGTATTGAGCGACAGGCACCAGTTTTAAAGTCTTTGGTATAACTCGATCCGTGTTTGATCCCTGTTCTCCTTTCTTTGAGGCTGACGCTCTAACCATTAGGCCAACGAATCGGTCTCATAGTCATCCAGGCACGTAACTAACAAAACTGCCAATAATTAGAAGCATGCCTCACTCTGAGATGGTTTGAAAACCCAAGTTATCTCAACTTATATTAAGCCCTGGTATCTGCGTTAGATACAGAGAAAGTGTAAATCCCAAAGAACGATAATACTATAACAAAAAACAAAAAAATAGTTCAAATGCAAAATTGACTGAATGAAGTACATTCTCCTTGGATTATAGCATGCATTTTCATTAAAATGTGGACCCAAACAACAGATGAATATTTCGATTTACACCAAAGAAGCGTTGTCAAAGTTTTTTAATGTAGACGGCACATATTCGTTTGATGTAAAGAATAGTATATTTCATCAAACCACGAGTACATGCATACATTCTCGTAAACCGTTCATCCGATCGATTCCACAGTTACCGCGAGAGTATTGCCAAGGATCCAAGGAAATCAAGTGTTATAACCATTGAAAACCATGTACAAATTAGGCATTGAGACACCACAAATCTTTTCAACGAACACTGCCTTTTACAAGCTGGATATGTTAACAAACCCTACATTGCCCAGATCTCCAAGAGGAACTGGATGTCTTCAAAAAGCGTATATTCCCAACACGTAATAGGCCCTACCGTCGGTCAGATAAAATTTGACCCGCCGACCGACCGACCGACATACCTGACGACTTATCAGCTGCTTTGTCCACCTACACCCAGAATCCTTCACCATGCTGTTCCAGTGTGCCATACAGTGCCAACAATCTTTTGCTGGCAGACCTTCCTACGTACGGCCGAAGAGGAAGCCAGCATGAGCGATCACAGTAAGAAGTTTAAGTCTAATGTTAAATATAAAATCAACACTAAAAGTGAAGTAGTTTAACACTATGTGTAAAAAGTCACATCATCGTTAAAAAGTAAAACGATTAGCCGCAAACGCGAAAAGAAATTTTAACTGTAAAGTTTAAAATGTTGAATTCTTAAATTTAAAAACAAATAACACTTAAGAATAAATCATGGGATGATGGACTTCAAACTTTTCGATATTTTATTACGTCTGGACTGTGGAGCAGTTGCTTATAAGACACAAGAACATATTACACCGCCTCTAGCATAAAATAACAACTTAGATATTAATTCCTGAAGCAAAATAAATATTTGTTGCGAATTTATCAGCTGTTGAATTAATATATTACTCCACTTCGGTAAATCATTCATGCTGTCACCATTAAATCATAATGTAATATAAAGCATGTATGAATTTTTGTTATTGGACCAGGAAGCGTTTAATCGCGTTATAGGAATTTGAATGTGTTCGTCACAGGCTACACATATTATAAAAGCGTACTATGATAAGTTCGTAACAATCAAGTCGAATTTGCGACTTTTTTTTATACGTATAGCTGTAGTGTTTTTATTTTGACTGTGGCTTTCTACCTTTGGGGTTAATAAACATTGTAAAACAAAGGGTTAATATGTTAAGGTGCCCAATGCTAAAAGTTAAAGAAAATGTTAGACATGGTACTGCATGTGTTGAGCTCAGCTTTGGCACACATGTAGAGCACAATAACACAAAGAAGATGTTCCGTTATTGACTCACTATGTGTAAATTGAATACCGCAAAGTGCATGAAAAATGACTTTAGTGTTTTGTGTATTAGAATAAATGCTTCATGTACCAAATCTCAGTTATGTTTGACGGTGAAAAAAGAATATAGACTGACATGTTTTACATTAAGCTTTGCTTCACGTCTACGGTGAAATGTTTTTACTTTTCGCGTTAAGTTTACTTTTACATGTATGATTGTGGGTTGCAGAAGCTCTCCTTTCTTACTGCAGAGGGAGTCGGTTACACCAAAATTTACCTTATATTAAAACAACATGTTAAAAACTTAAGAAACCGGCCGAGTAGAAATAAGGAAAATATCTTTTGGGATACCAACAGAAGATGGGCATGATGAAAGCATGCGTGAAACAACATGTGTGAGTTGCAGGAGTCTCCCTTGCTTTTTGTAAGATGAGTTGATTAGACAGTAATTGTTAGTTGTTGGTACTCTACCAGCTTGCCTGAAACACCAGTGGAGACAGGTCATGTGCTTTTTCTATTTTTATATTAGTGATGTATCCATTAACCGACTGACCCACTGCGGGCATATCCATTTTGCCTTCCATGTCAATGTAGGTATAATTTTAATACCTTTGAAAAGCGGTGTCGAAAAATTTCTCACAGTTTAAAATAAGGGCTGTTTAGATTGATAAAGGGTTGAGTAAAAAAAACAAAACAAACAAACACACTCTCTATTCACGTCATTCAAATTATTAATAATTACATCATTTAAAATTTTAATTTAATCGGGGTGATGCCAGCAGTTCAAAATCAGGGGAGGTAACCATTTCTAAATCTGAATAGTTGATTGTATTTTAGAGTTACTTCCACTTGCTACAAGCTTAAAAGAAGTCTATAGTTTCGTACTTTTTTTTAGAAGGAGGATTGTTTCGGTTTAGATACATCTGTGCGTGATGTAAAGTCAAGGCTCGCATCTGTAGTTTGATATCAATGTACCAACGAAAGGCTTTAAAATGCACCAGGCCTACATAGTGAAAATGGGGCCTTTGCTAACTCTACACAAAAACGAAAGTAATGGCGGTGGACATCAGGTTGGCGAGCGCACGTGTGGCGGCTCAGGACGAAGTTCCCGAGGAACCGGCAAATCTGGTGTCTCCTGGAGACGTAATCACCACAGATACCGGTTTCATGCGGTAAGTTCAACTCAGATTTAGGTCCTAGTTAAGTCAAACGCTCCACTCCAGGGCGAAGTACAGACATTCGTTTACGGTAGGGCCAACTCGCAAGGGGTCAACGGTTGAGCAAATAAAACGTGCTTTCAGTTGTCAAAGGATATAGAGTAAGTCACTTCGCTTATGACTTATTTTCTTGTTTCAAAATTTTTTTTGACCTCTTGTAGCAGGCATATACCAGCACGAAGGATGCGATTGTGGTGAAGGAAAAGATCGAATGTTTAAGACAGCACCTGGGGCTCAGTTTTAAATCGCCAGTTAATCGTTAAACCACAAATTGCTATAGTATCTTTCCTGGGAGCTAGAGATTTTCAGCAACAAAAAAAAATCATTTCTGCAGCACTTTTGTAACTACTAGCTCACTTACTGAGTTCTTGAATACTGGTAATCCTGAACATAAACCTATACACGGGCCCTATGTATGGCTATATTGTGCAAGGATTGGCTCCTCACAAGACAATTATAGCAATGAAAGTTTCCTTTTGACTTTATATTTCAACATTTTGTTATGCCATTATCAAGAGTGATATGAAAGACAGATTCTAACTTAAACTGGTAAAATGTTTAATAACATAGAGGTACATGAAGTTCATGGGTTGGTAGTTGTATTAAAGGTGAAGAAAATATAAATATCAATAAAATAACATTGAAAATAGTATGCTTTTCCTCGCAGGTGCATGCCATGAAAAAATTCTAATATGTACCTCAAGTTGACAAACTATAAATTAAGTCAGCGCCAAATCCGCTGTGGGCAACTCCATTTTGCCTAAGAACTAGTGCTGAAGTCTTCTGTGTTTGGAGGAAAATTGCAGTCGGAAAACCGACGAAATGCAGTTCGTACATTTCTTGTAGAATTCTTCTTCCCAGAAGGTAGCAAACAGTACAGTTCGTTTCCGCTTGACGATTGGGAAACCAGAATGTTGGACGTTGGTTCTGAGTTTTACACGAACAAGCCGGCAGTTTTAACAACTCTCATTGGCTGAGAGGCAACACACCCCCAGCATAAATTACAGGTTGTTAAAGATGGAGGATGCAATGGACTGCGATTTATGCCAGCTTTGCCGTATTCAGGCTTTACGTGTATGGCAAGGAAAAATCGCAAAATTCTGCAGCAGGCACCACCAGATAGAAAAACAATGTGCTCTTTTCAGCCTGTAGTGTCATGTTTTTAGGTTTTCTTCTCCTTTAATAGTTCTATCACTGCCAACTCCCCAGCCTTTGGCAACCAGTGCTTGGTGTTATTTTCAGTGATTCTGTAAAGGCATTGTTTTGAGCATCACACTTGGTGCTGAACCCAGATCTCCACAACCAAAATCCAGAATTTTACCACTTAAATTAAAGGTAAATTTTCACCAAGTGTATAAACTAAAAGTGAAAAATCAATCAGACACTACTGTGTGAATTAACTATCTTTACTACACAACTGAAGTTTGAATTGATCAATCTGGACACGGGACGCGGATGGTGTCCTGTATAGTTGACACTCATAGCAAGCTCAAGCACATTTGAAGGTGTCTGTAAAAACTATCCTTGAAGGAATTTCAGTAGCCAACCTCACAACAGTGGCCTAATGACCGATGCATTCTCAATTCTACAAAGAAATGAAAATAATATGTTATATTTATATCAGACTAGTTTCACATTACAAAGACTTGCGGTTTATGACTGCAAGAAACTGTGTAATTCCAGGCTGGGAAAATCATATAAAAAAGAAAGAATTTTGTATAACAGTATTTATTGAAATTTATCCACAGGTAACTAAACTTATTCACGGAGAAAATGCTATACAAAAACATTCCTTGTGTCGGAACGTATGTTGTGCAGTGGTAAACCGTTCTCTGCTGCAGACAAGCAATAAACTGGACCATGGTAACTCCTATCGGTGGTCATGATATGCAAGTCAATGGATGGTGTAGTCTATGGCAGGATAAAACAAAACGAGAAGGCATGTACTTACCTTGCAAAACTTGACTAAACAAGCAGTTGTAAAGACTACATTAATCTGAAGGTTTGTCGTTTCCCTCTTTATAATGGCAGAGGGAGGTAGCGGAGGTTCGGTGACCGCAGAACTCGTATGTGCTGTGAACCTGTTGGCTACTCCTCATGCTTCCAATATATGCAGGAGCGCCCCAACATCGAATTCCCCTTAAACAAATGTCTAGTAAGCCTTATTTGTCAGTCATAACTAGGCCGGCACAGTTGTAGAATCAGGTAACGGTAACAGTAACACTTAGTTTGAGTAGCTCCGAAGCCTGTGTGGGATTACCTATACTATCACAACGTTCTCTTGTTCCACAAGCTCACCTTGGGAAAGTTTGCCAGCAATGAGGATGGTAGTGAATCTCCCTGGCTCTGTCTGGTTTCCTCCCACCATAACGCTAGCTGCCATCATATAAATGAAATATTCTTGAGCCTGAAGTAAAATACCAATCAAAGAGATAAATAAACCAATACACTACTGCTGTCTGCCAAATAATCTGTCTGTCTATACCCATGGTCATTTCTGCTATCGATTCCAATTTCCACCAGTTTTATGCTTGTGTGGGCAGCCCGGGTACAGAGGTGTTCACGGTTGTTTATGGAACAAGACAGGCATGTGATATTATACATTGTACAACCCTACAGAGCTAATTTCAAGCAATGTACAATGTAGTTGCGAGAGTTAAAGTGTGAAACAGCACCAAATGTGTTGGATGCTGGGTTAGGAAAATTTACCGCTGGTAAAACTTACCCAGCACAACTCAGTGCCAACCGTTTCTTCCTAAAAATTAACTAACTTGTCCTTACCTCATTATGCATGCATAATAAAGACCATAACATTGCAAATTACACAAACGTAACTGATGCATCCACTCTTATATCATCAGAACTTCAAAATGGCCAACTGCCAAATTTCGCCAATTGAAGTAGCCAGTTGCTTGGGTGCTTGGGACAGTTGTAAAGACAAGATTTATGAATTTTCTTGGCTACTGATCAGATATTCATTATGAAAAGCAGATTTACCATCGAGTTGACATCACTATGTCCCATGACATCAACCTCAGCTTTACAAATCCCCCGGTGTAATTAAACAAATGGCCTTCATGAGAGAGTTTGATCAGGAGCCCGTTGATTATCCCTGCATTATGAGAGAGGCAATCTATCGTAGGGATCAGTTACGGAAAAATTAGGACGGTCCTATTTGTCTTAACATGATATATAAGACGAAAATTCCTTAAAAGGATACAGAACTGACACGGGGCCTCCGTGGCTCAGTCGGTGAAAGCGCTAGCGCAGCGTAATGACCCAGGAGTCTCTCACCAATGCGGTCGCTGTGAGTTCAAGTCCAGCTCATGCTGGCTTCCTCTCCGGCCGTATGTGAGAAGGTCTGTCAGCAACCTACGGATGGTCGTGGGTTTCCCCCGGGCTCTGCCCGGTTTCCACCCACCATAATGCTGGCCGCCGTCGTATAAGTGAAATATTCTTGAGTACGGCGTAAAACTCCAATCAAAAAAAAAAAAAAAAAAATCAGAACTGACACTGATTGGCTTAAAGTGGAGACAGAGTTTCCTGGATTAAACCCTGCAAGCTTGACCATGCTTGAATAAATCAGCTGTACCTGAAATGCTTGGAATCGATTCTGTACGTCTTTATGTACTGTTTATAAAGTTGTGGAATGACTGCGACTAAATTTGTTATCTTTGACAACAATGTTTTTTTTTTTTTAAAACCAGTAACTTTTAAATGTGTTTATCTTTCTACGCCCTAGGCACTCTCTTTGGTAAAATGACCATGTATCTGAATGATGTATAAAATAACCACAGCAGTTGCTTTTATTCTGATTTACAGTGGACATGGCACGTACATGGAAGGAGACAAATTGAGTGCATCAGTTGCGGGCTTAGTGGAGAGAGTAAATAAACTCATCTGTGTCAAACCTCTCAAAACTAGGTCAGTATTAAACCCACCAGTTAAAGTTTCAAATCTCAAGGAATGGTATGCATGTTAAAGTCATTTATTAAATTCACATGATGAAGTCTACCTCTTTAGTTGAAGTTTTAAAACTCAGGGATAAAAAGGCATGTAAAAGCGCCCAGATCTTTTCTGTGCTCAGGACTTTGTGGTGACCAAAGACTGTGGAAATGTCTTTTTTCCTAAGTGATGTTTTTATCAGCAAGAGTAATTAGTAGATATTCAAATACATAATTTCCAGATAAATTGTATTCATTAATGTGTGTGAATTTTCATTTTTAAAAAAATTGAAGCAAAAAAAAAACCATGCATAAGCCTACTCATTATGCAGTGTCAAAAGTGTTGTGTGTATGTCTTTCAGATAAGCATTCAAATTCAGATTATTTTCTAACTTGGGAAACTTATTCATTTGTAAAAGTTGTACTTTCATTCTTCTCCAGGTATAATGGTGAAGTTG